>NW_013954147.1:26039-27491 GCF_001266775.1 Austrofundulus limnaeus
GAATCAGGCCTTCATGGTAAAATAGCTGCTAGAAAACCACTGCTAAGGACAGGCAACAAGCAGAAGAGACTTGTTTGGGCTAAAGAACACAAGGAATGGACATTAAACCAGTGGAAATCTGGGCTTTGGTCTGATGAGTCCAAATTTGAGATATTTGGTTCCAACCACCGTATCTTTGTGCGACTCAGAAAGGGTGAACGGATGGACTCTACATTCCTGGTTCCCACTGTGAAGCATGGAGGAGGAGGTGTGGGGGCGCTTTGCTGGTGACACTGGTGGGGATTTATTCAAAATTGAAGGCAAACTGAACCAGCATGGCTACCACAGCATCTTGCAGCAGTATGCTATTCCATCCGTTTTGTGTTTAGTTGGACCATCATTTATTTTAGTCTGCATTCCGACAGGAGGTGGAACGACTGATGTCCTGGTGCAGCCGGAACAACCTGGAGCTGAACACGCTCAAGACTGTAGAGATGAGAGTTGACTTCAGGAGACACCCCCCAGCACTGCTGCCCCGCACAATCTTCAACAGCCCCGTGTCTATGGTTGAGTCCTTCAGGTTCCTGGGAACCACCATCTCACATGACCTGAAGTGGGAGCACAACATCTCTTCCATCCTCCAAAAGGCCCAGCAGAGATTGTACTTCCTACGTCAGCTGAGGCAGTTGGACCTACCTCAGGAGCTGCTGATCCTGTTCTACACTGCAGTCATTGAGTCCATCCTGTGCACATCCATCACAGTCTGGTTTGGTGCAGCCACAAGGCAGGACAGGAACAGGCTGCAGCGAACAGTGAGGACGGCTGAGAAAGTCATCAGAGCCTCACTGCCCTCCATTCAAGACTTGTATCATTCAAGAACCAGGAAACGGGCTGAGAAAATCATCACAGACTCCACACACCCGGGTCACAACATGTTCCAACTCCTCCCGTCTGGCAGACGCTACAGAACTCTGTCCACTAAGACTGTCAGACAAAAGAACAGTTTCTTCCCCCAGGCCATCACCATCATCAACAGCTGATCATCAGACATCCATCAGCTAGATCATATATTCTAAACTATAGAGAACTCTCTATCACTATTATTATTATACACTTCTGCATTACTGAAACTTACGCAAAATCGTGACCATGTACAAGTCTTAACCACCAAGTTGAAACATAAATTATATGTTTATTCTAAAATTAGATCCAATCTGACATCTTCTGTTTCAAATATCTATCTTCATGCCATTATACTCTCAACCATGTCGTACTGTTTACCTGTTTGGTCTCTTACAACAAATGAAATCTTAGAACCCATAGTTAGGCTCTACAACAGTGGTTCCCAAACTTTGTGTCTTCTGACCCAAAAAATATCCATGGCAAAAACTTGTGACCCCACGAAGGGGGATGAGCTGCTACTGAGACCTCGCGAGAGCTGTGCGTGAGTAATATGGCGGAAGGTTGGTAAAC
>NW_013954147.1:29929-37666 GCF_001266775.1 Austrofundulus limnaeus
TAAGCTGTATGTTTTATATTCAATTAACGTATGATCCGATTAGTCGACTAATTGAATAAATAATCGGTGATTAATCGATTATAAAAATAATCGTTTGTGGCAGCCCTAGCTGAAAGTGCTCTGGACGCTGGATTTCTGGCTTGAGAGCAAAACATCTGCTACAGCTTTCTTAAAAATGAGGAGAAGAAAAAAAAGTGTTGTGATTGTCAATGCAGCAGTGATGCAGGGATTTAACTGCTTTCAAATAGTAAAGAGAACCAGAGTCACAGTGTCAGCCAATCAGAGCTGTGCAGGGCGGGTCCTGCAGTCAGGGAGCAGACTACAGGTGAAGTAATCAGCATTTCTTTGACTTGGTTTCCTAAAGAGGACACATCGATCTGCTACCAGAACCATCTGCCCCCATGAAACTGCGGCCACGCCATCAGTTCAGAGTTCCTGGGAAAATATGTGTGTTTACGTAGCTTATTATGGTTCCATTAGCAGATGGAAGACTTGACTTCACGGTGCATTAAATTACATCTCGTAAACGCCATCAACTACTCTGACATAGCCTGTAATTCAGCAATAGTGGCAGAGTTATCAACAAATTTCACTACAGACCTGTTGAAAAGCTTATACATAAGAAGTGTGTTTATTTTTAAGTGGTTATACTGCTGTGGCATTAGTGGATTTAATTTTTAAAGATTGTGTCGTATACAGGGTAGACTATTCGGATTTTGTTCAAATACTGTATATCAGACCACCCTTAAATTCAAAGCAATGACATTATATAAAAGTAAACTACAGAAAAGTTGTTAGAAACCTCTCTTTCAGGATGTCTTTAGTCTTGATGGTGCAGGTTAAAGTGTAAATGTATTGACAGTTGGCTAAGATTCTTTATGTATAATGGCAAAACTGTAGCTTTTATAGGATTAAAGTGTGCAGCATACTGCAGCTGAACTGTCGAAATCAGATGGCAGTTTCATGATGAACATTGCATCATTTTGTTCACATTGTTGACATTTCGGCAGCTTCTTGTTGCAACCCGCTGGCAAAACCTTTTACATCTCTCCACACAAGAACTTATTGTGTGACTGGTCAGAAGTTTGTGGGAGTGTTTGTGCTGAAAGCGCTCAGATGCTGCATTTTGCTTCAACCACTCGCCTAAATCAAGAAAACCTGCTCGCTTCCAGAAGCATACTTTTATAAAGATGGTCAAACAGCCAACAACTAATAGATGGAGATAAAACAAACGTTGTGCACGGAGGAATATGTCTGATAAAAACTGTGGAGCTTTAACTGGGACAGATTTGTGCACAAATAACATCGGGTGACGGGTCACAGACTTTTTTTCTGCATTGTGGACTCTAGCGGGAAGAAACCTGGTGCAGGGACGTATGACACAGAGGGAGGGGTTTCTGGACTGTTGTTTTCAGATATTTATAGTTTGTCATTAATACCTGGAATTTTCAGTTTTACATGTGATTTTAGCTTAATAAGGTGAAGTGATGATACATGATCTGCACCACCTCCTGGCTGTGAGATTATAGATTGATCATAGAGTGAATGTTGATGGCACAGCTACTTTGTATTGAGTTAAAAAATAATCAACCACAAAATGAATCAACTATGGAACCCTGTAAGGACTATGTTGTATAAAAACTAATATTACCTGCACTTGCAATACAATTGATTTGCCTCAACCTCTGATATAGAGGAGCAAATACCCCACTGCCCCATTCATCTTGTGTAATCTAAAGTGTGGATTTTTGCACAGATTCTTAACAGATACTCACTGCAATATGTTATGATTTTATTTCTATCACCATCACAAAAAATATCAGGCTTTTTTGTTTTACTTTAGTATACCCTTATTAATCTGACCTGATACCAGTTTTTATCTACCACTGATAGATGGGTTCAAAGGTCTCTGCTACTGTTACTTTGTGGGTAAAAAGTTGAAGAGTTTGGGAACCACTGGTTTGAGCTGTTCTTGAATATTAGCTGTTGCACTCATTATGTTCTCAGACAAAAAAAATTAAAATGTATGAACTGTTTTTTTAACAAGTGCAATAATGTAATAGTGTAATATAAGATAATAAGATTCAACTAATGCTGAAATTGCAGACTTTTATGTGTTATTTAAAAAAATCTGCACAATCTTTTAATAAATATCAGTAATATTTATGTTATTAATCATTATTCTCTGTTCATCATTCTGCTTTATCCAAGGCCAAAGATCCATAGTTGTCCATCTGAGGGGTTTGTGTCTAAAAAAATTTAACCTTGAAATAATTAAGATGTTTATAATACGTTCAGCCCTTAAACATTTGCACTTAGAATTTTGTAGAATCACTTTAAATACTTTGCAGTAAGTTAAATGTCTACAATTCTGGCTCAAACAAAGAACTTTATGTTTACTAGATAGTTAACTAATTATTTTTGAGTTAATGTTGCCTTAATGAGCCGTGATTTAAACAATGACCTGTAAAACTCTGATATTAATACGACGTGGTTAAAAATTTGGGTGCAGCTAACTTTTGTGCTGGTGCACCTAAGAAAAAATGAGGCGCACCAGTGCAACCAGTGCAAAAAGTTAGTCTAGAGCCCTGTGTGTGTGTCTCTCCTTTTTCTCTGTGTTCCTCTAACAGTGGGCATGTTGCTGTTTTTGCATCAAAAATGCTGGGATATTAAAACAGTCATTTTATTTAATGTAAAAAAATATATTAATCTGATTAATATACAAATAAAAACAGAATATTTAGCACTAGATAAAATAAATCATGAATTTATTTATTTTTTATTTTTTTTAAGAAAGGGCTGAAAGAAGAAATCCTGTGTGGCAGCACTTCACACAGCCTGCATTAGACCAGGCTCAGTTAATAAATGTTTTTGTTTGTTTTGTTTTAAATTGAGACCTGTGTAACATTTGTTATCAGTCTTATTTTTATCATGTTAATGGAGAAAGAAAAAGTAGTATCAGCTTCAAGAATCTGCCAAAAAATAAAAAAATCAGCTGCACGTATCGGCGTATCGGTTAGACTGATGTCAAAAAAATCTGTGTTGGTATCGGTCTTCAAAAACCTGTATCGGTCGACTTCTAGTTGCCAGATCTGCTTTGCAGGTCRGAGCCTTCTTGTGGACCTTTTTTTTTTTTTCAATTTCCACCACAGGTTTTCAGTGGGGTTGAGATCTGGACTATTTACAGGCCATGATTCCATACTTTTTGCCAGGGGTTGTATAACAAAAATCAAGGTCAAGAATTTGACCTAGACTATACAAAAATGACAAGTAGTGCAGAAAATAATGAAATGAACGAACAAAATAAATAAAATGTGAAACACTGAAACTTCTCACCAAGCGGAGTGTTTGTGTGTAAACACAAGGTTTTGATTTAAGGGATATTGAAGAAATTTACTTCTGGCTTGCCACAGCACCTTTCAAAATGTTGCTTACATGATGCAACTGCTTGCCATACATGTACTTCTTGTCTCCCTCTGCTGCACCTGTGGTATGGCAGTTTTTCCTACATAGCTGATAAAACAGGCAGGTTTTTGCTTCAGCATGTTGCTTTGAACTAAACATGCTTTGTTTGGTGTTAAATGTTTAGATAGTATTTTATTTGCTTCTTTTCTCTTGGAATTGTTAGCAAAATTCCATTGATTAAAAGCTTTGTTCGATCTAGAAACACTGATCACCTCTAAAGTAGGTATTTGTTGTCTGTTCACTGTACAAAACACCTGTATCAAATTGTCTTGGTACAAGTACATTGAAGCTCTCAATACTCACTGGTATTGTGATGCTGACAAGTTATAGTTACATCAGGCAGCCCTAGTGCCAACACAGTTACTGTCCAAAATTCAAACACTTTCAGCAACTCTGTAAAGATCAAAGATGGATTATTTTCTTGGATGATCATTTTCTTTGTAATCTTTTAAAGCAGGGGTTTACCAGTGTAAGCCCCTCTGAGAGAGCAAACAACTGCGCCATCCCCCAAAATACCTATATTTCTTACTATAAATATAATTTCATATAATTCTAACCTAATTTTCTGTTCATACTTTGAAAAAAAATCACATTATTCTTTTTTCTTTTATACATTTACACATAAAAATGCGTTTTAACATGTTTCTTTTTTTAACATCTTATGCCTTAACAACTCCTCTCCTTCTTTCCTTTTAAATTATACTACTCACAAAAAGTTAGGGATATTTGGCTTTCAGGTGAATTTTATGGAAAATGTAAAAGGTTGACGCTACAGTGGTATCATATCATCAAAGTAGGACATTTAAGTAAAAGAATGCACTGGTGATTTCCTCATCTCAAACAATTTATTGAAACAAAAATTAACAACAATGGTAGGTGCACCACAACAAAAAATTTCTACATCCCAATAATTCGTCATGTGCCCTTGAGCATCAATTACAGCTTGACAACGACGTCTCATGCTGTTCACAAGTCGACTTATTGTCTGCTGGGGCATGGCATCCCACTCTTCTTGAAGGGCAGCCCTCAGGTCATTGAGGTTCTGGGGTGCAGAGTTTYGAGCCTCTACAAGGCGACTCAGCGGATCCCACAGGTTTTCAGTGGGATTCAGGTCTGGAGAAAGTACAGGCCATTTTATTTGAGGTACACCATTCTCCAACAGCCGTTCCCTGATGATGCGACCTTGATGAGCTGGAGCATTGTCGTCCATGAAGATGAAATCAGGCCTGTGTTGTTCATGTAGGGGCACAATCACTGGATTAATGATGTTATTCAGGTAGTATGGGCTTGTCACTGTACCATTCACAAAGTGTGGACAGTTCTGTACCGACTGGAGACACCTGCCCACACTGTAAATGTTTGTTTATACTTCATGGAAGACGTGCGGCTGTGGCCCAGCTATGACGTAATTGCGTGTGTGTCACCGACAGCATTCAGCGTTTATGCTGGGAAAAGATGTTGGGGATACATTATAGTAGTCCCTCCCTGTGCCCTCCCACCACAGATGTCACGTGCTAGCTTAGCATGTAAGTAACTGCCAGTTGCTAAAAAAATTGCTAGTTGCGAGTTTAGCTTGTGCGGGAGATGGATGACGAAAAACACTTCTATTTTCAAATGTCCGCTGCTCGTTTCGAGGAACTTGCCCACCGGATCTTTTTTCCCCCACTGGATCTCCCCTCACCTTCAGCATGCAGCGACGCAGTAGAGGAGTCACAGAGGGTTGTACCTCCGGACCGCCTCGGTGAGTTTCTCTTCGAAAATATCCATATTTAGAAACAAAAACCAGCTTCTGGTAGTGAGTACCGGGTAGCGGTGTCACACAACACAAAAAACGCCCACAAACTTTGAACCAATCACACACTCCGCGCCGCATCCTCCGCGTCTCGGAGGGCTGACCGGGGGCAATGTATAGGACAGCTGTCACCGGGGGATAGCAGTGGGAGTGCAGACGGAAGTTGCACAACTTTTTTTCACTCAGTGGGTGATTACCGCCACTACCAAAAGCTTGTCTGGTGACAACAGTGGCTGATGCATAGCGCTCTCCTTGATGTCTCCAACATCGCTGGCGGCCATCATTTCTGCTCAACGTGAATCGACTTTCATCAGATAACAGCCCTGAGGCCCACTGGTCCCTCATCCAGCGTAAATGCTCCCTGGCCCATGCAAGACGATGACGCCTGTGTCTGGTGGTGTGGTCAGGTACCCTTACAGGTCGTCTAGCACGCAGACCACGCTGATGTAACCGGTTTCAAATGGTCTGATGTGACACTTGAGTGCCTCTCACCTCCCTTAACCGTGCCTGGAGTTGAATGCCATTCATCATCCGGTTTCTCAGTGCATTGTTCACAATGGAGCGGTCATCAGCATGGGATGTGGCCAAAGGACGTCCACTTCTACATCTTGGATGACTGTTTAAACACAAGCTCTAATTGAACCAGGACATTTATCGGTCGATTCAAGGATCAAACACCTGTTGTGAATTTTACCATTAAGCTCCTCATTAGAAAACAGCAACTTGTACAAAAAGAACTGAAACATTTAACAGTTGGATACATGCATTCAAAAGTTTAGAGAAGGTCACATTAAGTTCACCTGTAAAGCTTTAAATGCGTTTTAAGCTCGTCATGAAATTTCACCCAAAAGCCAAATGTCCCAAACTTTTTGTGAGTAGTGTATGTTCACACTGCAGGCAGATGTGGCCCAAATCTGATTGTTTTTGATCACAATGCAACATATCAAATGTTTTACAAATAGGGATGCAAACAGTTAATAGACTTACGATTAATTGTTGAATAATGATTTATTAGATAAAAATCTGTTCCAATCGATTATCTGATAACATAGATTTTTTTGCTGCTTGACAAATAACTTTGGGCCTCTGTCAGAGGATTTTTGTATTTTCATCTTGAGTGGAGGAGAAACTGACAGTGGGTTGAGGCGTTTTTTTTCCACAGGACCTTGTGTCCTGCTTGCAATGTAACCGATAGTGATGCACAAGAAATCAGACTTTCATTTTAGGAAAATAGAATGTGGCATATACTATTTATCACAACTTTGGTTCTACTTTGCCTAACAGCACACTCTAAAAACTGGTTTAAAGTTTGAAGTCTCTACTTTTGACTTAACAGTCTCAGAGAAGGCGTACCTTTCAGGACCATGGACTATTTTAATTTCAAGAAATATTTTCCTATAAAGCCTATACATCAATTGGTAATTAAATTATTAACTCTGCTACTGGCATTAATTTTTATTTCAAAACTTTCCACCTACCCAAACCTATTTAAAGGCCAGTCACACCCCCACACGGCAACACCACCATGTTACAACAGCAACCCACCCACCCTCGTCAACTACTCACTGTTAAGTTTTGACTAGGAGAAGAACCCAAATCCGGACGGAGGTAAGAGTTTTAGTAAGAAAAATATTTATTTTAACAAAAATAAACAAAAAGCTGTCAAGGCAGCAAAAACTAAATAACAATGACAACAAGGGAGAAACATACAGTAACAGTTGGGAAAACCAAACAATGAGCCAGTGAGTAAAAGACCAGTATATCTACAAACAGAGGGAATGAGGAAATGATGGACACCTGGTGGCAGGATTGATTGGAGATGACAACAGGTGAGGATGATTAAACAGCAAGAACCAGATTGAGGGGAATGTGTGATAACAATGAGGGAACACAAGAGAGAGATAACACAGACTGACAAAACACACATCCTCACACTCACACAGATCTGAACTGTTTTCTGTTGTTTTTTTTTTCACATGAAACATTGATCCAAATGAGACGGTCTAGTTTTTATTCATCAATCATTATCTATGCACAATACTAACAGATGCAGTGTGTTTGCAACTGCTATTAAGGTATGTATAATATTGTAGACAACTAATGCCAACTTGTGAAAATTTTGTCCAACACTGAAGATGTCTATGCTGGAGATGGTATAACAAATCTACTGGAACCCTCTTTTAGACATAAACATACTGTAATGGTAATGGTTAAATCAAATATGTAACCTAGTCATTAAGTCATGACAAAATTTTCACTTGTATTTTATTACCAATCTTAACAAATCAAATGTTTAACATAAGAACGGGCATCATTGACAATAAAGATCTAATCTAATCTAATCTAATCTAACATACATGACACAATATTCTTTGCTCAGCCTAATAGGCATGAATCAAGAACTCAACTCGACTGCACAAAAAATACTCTCTCTCTGTGTCTCTCTCTCTCTCTCTCTCTCTCTCTCTCTCTCTCTCTCT
>NW_013954147.1:38666-40128 GCF_001266775.1 Austrofundulus limnaeus
CTCTTGCTCTCTGTAAATAAAGCAAAGCCACTTCCTCGTCCGACATTAAACAGAGCCTGACAGAGGAGGGAGGGGCGGGGAGGCTGTCGCCGTGCAGCGCTTCAAGAGCTGACCTGCGTCTGACCTCAAAGTGCACAAGCTTCAAACTTCAGCGTTGGCTGTGATTTTGAAGCTGAAATCGCGTTCGGTGTGAACGCAGCATAAGAGTTGTTGTGTGTCTTATCATGTGTTCTTTCTTTATCCTAAACAAAAATTAGTTACGTTCTACGTCTGACATAAAAGGTAACACCTCCAGGGGTGTAACCAGGAAGAGAATTATATTATAAGGTCAATTCATTATTATAGTAGAAAGAAGTTGTCAGTGTGTTGAAGAGTCTCTGCTCAGAGCAGAGCTGCTCTGCAAGGTCTTAAGGCTGTTTTATATTTCTTGTCGCACGTCTTTTACCCCACGCCGAGTGACAAAAAGTTGCGCAACTTCTGTCTGCTCTCCCGCTGCGATCCCCCCGGTGACAGCTGTCCTGTACATTGCCCCCGGTCAGAACTCTGAGACGTGGAGGATGTGGCGTGGAGTATGTGATTGGTCTGAACATCGTGGATGTGTTTACTCATGGAGCACCGCAGCGGGCCAGCTGTCCTCAGTTGTGGCGGCGCTGAGAGTTGGACCGAGCTGGACTAGAACAGGAGGACCCAAAGCAGCTATTCCTTCTGCGTGTTATTTTGTTAAAAATTATATATTGTCTGAAGCCAGTTTTAAAAAGAGCTCAGCTGGTTTGATCCAGCTCCCAAGGAGCGTGAGCACACGGCTGGTCGCGTCTTTTTTTCTGTCTACCTAAAAAAAAATTAAAATAAGCTCTACGTTACTCAGCTTAAAGGTGCAGTATGTAACTTTTCTAAAAATGTATTTTTTACATATTTTTTCATTCTGTCACTATCTCCTGACAGATTGATATTAGACAGGTAAGCTTTGGAGGAAAAAAGAGTCCTCTTGCTTTTCCCGGTGGTACTACAGGCTTTAGAAAAATCCAGGCTTACCYGAGAATTAACAGCCAATGAAAACAGAAGTTTGTTCGTGAACGAGCTTCTGACGCCCATCCCCCACGTCACTGCCCGCAGCGCGCATTCGCGCACGTTCTCATTTCAAAAGCAGCTACAGTGACGGAGGATAAGCTAACTGCTACCTTTCCAGGATCAAATGTTCCTGATAAACTTCCAATTCCCCGATTGGAGCCTGTTCTGAAACCAACACAGGGAAACAGAAGAAGACCCAGGAAGAARTCCAAGTTGAAAAGAAAGAATTAGATCGAGCCCAGAAAAAAACGAGGTGGATTTCACAGGAGGAAGAGGAGGGATCCAGAGTTAGCCATTTCTGCTTGACAAGTTAGTATCTCTGCTTCATTCTTTTATTTTTAATAACGTTATTGTTGTGGGAAGATGGTCAGAAACACGGCGAAAGGGTGTTAAA
>NW_013954147.1:40967-42848 GCF_001266775.1 Austrofundulus limnaeus
GAATTAGTTCCTTTGAGGATGTCTTCTATATCAAAGTAAATGCGTTACTGCTTGATATTCTTAACTAATTTAAAAATCAAACTGAATCGTGAATTGTCGTGAGTCAAATCGGGCCCCTGTGAATTGAATCGTATCAATTTGGGAAATTAATTTGGGTATCTAGTTTATACACAGCCCTAGCGCTTGTTATGCGCTCTAAGTATTTCCCATTCAGAAAATCCGCTGCAATATAGCTCCTATGAAAATGATTCACCAACTCGCGAAGTGCGTCCACCTAGGTTTATAGCTGTTTAACAGATCCCTGGATTAACGCTGATAAATCTTCCCTAAACGAGGCCCGTTGTTTCTCCAGTTCAGAGACTAGCTGGCACATTGATAACGTGTCCATCAGGCCTTTGGCAAGACCACGTGTGATATTAGCATTCACCTTTAGTGGGATGAGACAGTGCCACTGCGAGATCACTGAGATGCGTTTTTACAAGCATTGGTGGTTCAGTGGTAGAATTCTCGCCTGCCACGCGGGAGGCCCGGGTTCGATTCCCGGCCAATGCAATATGCATTTTGAAATCAGTTTAGCTTGTGTTACAGCTTATATACTATCATTAAATTCATATACTGTAGTACTGGGTAGGACCCCCTTTTGCCTTCGGAACTGCCTTAATCCTTTGTGGCATAGATTCAACAAGGTACTGGAAACATTCCTCAGAGAGTCTTGTCCATCTTTCATTATGCAAATCTCCCGTTTCACCACATCCCAAAGGTGCTCCATTGGATTGAGATCTGGTGACTGTGGAGGCCATTAGAGTACAATGAAGTCATTGTCGTGTTCAAGAAAGCAGTCTGAGATGATTCGTGCTTTATGACTTCGAGCGTTATTCTTCTGGAAATAGCCATCAGAAGATGGGTACATTGTGGTCATAAAGGGATGGGCATGTGTTATGGTGATATTTATTTAACAAAGACAGAAATACGTGGTCCAAGAATGAAGGTAGTCTGTGGGATGATCAGCTGAGTTTAATTGCAACAACAGGAAACACAGAGAATCTGGCCTGTCTCTGTGCCTCTGCTTCTCTCTGTCAGTCTCTCCACACTACTGTTGAACACTGTTTTACACTTTTGCACACTTTTTTCGAGAGGCCGCATATATTAACAAACACCATTCTGTCATCTTAGCAAGATTTGATACAAGGTCAATGGAAAACACAAAGATAAACACAAATGATATCTAAGAATGACTGTTGTTAGCAAATCTTGTTCTGACTTTAATCATTCTGTCTGTAGATGAACAGAATGTCATGAAAACCTAGGTCATTAAAGGATGTCACAAATTATTTGCTTTAACATAAAGTATTAGTTCTATTACAGCATGGAATACTCAGGTAGGCTGTGGTGTTGACACACTCAGTTGGTACTCATGGGCCCAAAGTGTGCCGGGAAAATATCCCCCACACCATTGCACCACCACCAGCCTGAACAGTTTATGCAAGGCAGGATGGATCCATGCTTTCATGTTTTTGACACCAAATTCTGACCCTACCATCCAAATGTTGAAACAGAAATCGAGACTCATCAGACCAGGCAACATTTCTCCAATATTCTATTGACCAATTTTGGTGAGCCTATGTGTAGCCTTAGTTTCCTGTTCATAGCTGACAGGAGTGGCATCTGGTGTGGTCTTCTGCTACTGTAGCCCATTTGCATACCTCAGTTGTAACAAGTGTTTTTTTTTTTTGAGTTACTGTTGCCGTTCTATGAGCTCCAACCAGTCTGTACATTCTCCTCTGACCTCTGGCATCAACAAGGTATTTGCGCCCACAGGACTGCCGCTCACTGGATATTTTCTCTTTTTCGGACCATTCTCTGTAAACCCTAGAGATGGTT
>NW_013954147.1:43848-44136 GCF_001266775.1 Austrofundulus limnaeus
CAGTCAAATACACAAAAACAGTAACACAACTAATAATCTCATTTGAACAGTGTCTGTATTTCTCACAACTGGATTGGGAGTGGCTAGCGCGTTGCTACATACATTGACGTGCAATAGATATCAATGCCCTTTGCTTGATTGATAATACCTGGGACATTTATGAACATATTAGCTGTGTATTTACTTGATAATTTTGATGATGGCATTTCAGAAAATTTAATGTTTATTGTTTTTTACAAAGGATGATTGTATGTTGTAAATCACTTTGAACTGTTTTATTGCTGAAAT
>NW_013954148.1:0-291 GCF_001266775.1 Austrofundulus limnaeus
AGTCTAATGTTACAACTAATCCTGGATCCCTTTAAAAAAATTCAAATATTTGTTTTTACAGTAATTTTTTATCTCAAAGAGTTTCTTCAGAGTCGTTATTCCTCAAAGAAAATCAAGTTACAGATTTGTTTGATTTAGAAACATGTTTAATTCCTGAAATCAGGTGTGACCTCTGACTTTTCTAACCCGGGTTAACAGCTGTTTATCCCACCTTTAACCCGGGTTAACAGTTGTTTATCCCAGGTTTAACCTGGGTTAACAGTTGTTTATCCCAGGTTTAACCTGGGTTAA
>NW_013954148.1:5209-10596 GCF_001266775.1 Austrofundulus limnaeus
GTTAACAGTTGTTTATCCCAGGTTTAACCCAGGTTAACAGTTGTTTATCCCAGGTTTAACCCAGGTTAACAGTTGTTTATCCCACCTTTAACCTGGGTTAACAGCTGTTTATCCCAGGTTTAACCAGGTTTAACCCGGGCTAACAGCTGTTTATCCCAGGTTTAACCCGGGCTAACAGCTGTTTATCCCAGGTTTAACCCAGTTTAACAGTTGTTTATCCCAGGTTTAACCCAGGTTAACAGTTGTTTATCCCAGGTTTAACCCAGGTTAACAGTTGTTTATCCCAGGTTGAACCCTAGTTAACATCTGTTTATCCCAGGTTTAACCCGGGTTAACATCTGTTTGTCCCAGGTTTAACCCGAGTTAACATCTGTTTATCCCAGGTTTAACCCGGGTTAACATCTGTTTGTCCCAGGTTTAACCAGGTTTAACCCGGGCTAACAGCTGTTTATCCCAGGTTTAACCCGGGTTAACATCTGTTTATCCCAGGTTTAACCCGAGTTAACATCTGTTTATCCCAGGTTTAACCCGGGCTAACAGCTGTTTATCCCAGGTTTAACCCGGGTTAACATCTGTTTATCCCAGGTTTAACCCGGGTTAACATCTGTTTGTCCCAGGTTTAACCAGGTTTAACCCGGGTCAGACTCACTTGTGTAACGGGGGCAGCCCCTCCGTGTCGTGCTCCGGGTCTCGGGTGTTCGGGATCACTCCGATCATGGTGCTCTTCAGGGACGTTCCCTTCAGCAGCCGCTGGCTCACCAGCTGCATGTTCCGGGGAGAGTCCAGGCTGAGGCGGACCGTGGAGCCCGGGAGGAGGACTCCTTCGTGGGTCAGGAGGAGCGGGAGACGGCTCGGTATCTGAATCCCGCCGCTGGAGGCCATGACGCCGAGTTTCTGACAAACAAAACTCTGTTTGACCTTCTGTTGAACTGTGAACTCACAACTTCCGGCCGGACTTCAAAATAAAACCATTTCCGGGACAAGAGGGGAAACTACGGCAACTGGCGGTGGACAAAACACCCTGAACACTGCGTGAAGTGTTTCCTATTTTTCACGGTTAGGGAAATAAATAGAAAGTTTTTAAATAAAACAACTGAAGGACCATAAAGAACAACAAATTAATATTTTAGTTAAAGCATATAAATAAATATTTTATGTTCTGTGTGAATAAATATCGATAACTGAAGACAAATATAACTTATTGAATATTTAATTATAATTTCATCATCTCTAACAAAAGTGATCTTTTATAATCTTGTATAAATCAGTTTGAACAGAGGTGTTGATAAAAATAAGGTTTTATTTAAAGCCAGGTAAAACACTGTCACATAGTTTTATATTGTTCTAAAAAAATAAATATTCAATATTCTGTGTATAAAACAATCTGAGGACAAACGTGGACGTGTTTGTAGTTTTTCTGTAGCTGTGTGGACGTTCATTTCTCATCATTAAATATAATAAAGCTGCTTCTCGTCATTTCAAAATCATCCAGACATTTTATGACTTTATAAAAACCTCAAACATGAATCTTTTACACACAGATGTGTGTCGACTTATTAAACCAGTTATTGTGTTATTTTTATCAAGTTTAAATGAATCATGTCTACAGAAACTCCCAAACCTCAACAACACAAACATTATTTTATATTTATCATCTTACTTTCAGTAATTTTATAACATGAAATAAATCACATTAAAGGTTATTTGATTAAAAACAGCAGTTTTTAATCTTAATGTTCATAAAGAACTGTTTGTTTAAGAACAGATGTTTTGTTGAGGGTCAGTTTGTGTGAAACAATCAATGAAACGAGTCAAACAGATGTTTTAGTTTTCAGTGGAGGGCCGGTGGGCGATGAGCGTTCCTTCAGGAAAACCAGAGCTTTTAGTTCATCCTGACGGTTCTTTAATCCGGATCAGTTTGAACTTGACAGCAGATAAATACGCTGAGTCAGAACAACAATATATAAATACGTCAAACAGCTCCAGATTATACAGAAAACTTCTTAAATAAAGTGATGGAAGGACATGTCTGGCTATAGGACATCAGTGTCTCTGGTGGACCTCTCAGGTCCTGCAGGTCCATCCTTCACTGACGAGGACCAAGAAGCTCCTGTTTTCAGAGTCCGACTCCAGGAAAATATTTCAGTTTGAGCAGTTTGTAGGAAAGTTCCCAGAAACCTGCCCATAAGACCAGAAAGTCCAGAATCCTGAAGTCTCTTCTCAGAACCGAGTCTTAGTTCTGTTTCACAGAAAGTCCAGAAGCTCACAAAGTAACAAGTGAGGTCCTAGTCTGAGTCCGAGCTCCGTTCAGTCCTTCTGGAGCAAACTGTGGTTTTTCAGACCCTGGTCCATGTGATCCCTGAAGAGACCAGAAGACAAACGTCACTCTGCCGTCTCCGTCCCATCGTTTGGACTGGAAGTCTTCTTGTTTCTCCTTGAGTGAAAAACTCCACAGTCTGAGGAGCAGAAGAGACAAGAACTGAGTGAAAACAAGAGAAACAGTTGGTCCCTGCAGCGTTGGAGCAGGACACTCAGAAACATTCAAACTTTCTGAACAAATCTCTTTCAGTGTTGTTAAAACTGTGTTTGTCTTCTCCAGGCTCATCGTTCAGCTGTGAACCATAATCCAGTGACTCTGCTCCCTTCAGTTGGTAGAAAAACATGTTAAATCAAAAATAAACACCTTGAAATTAGCCTCTGTCTCTTTAACAACCTCCTACCATTTCTGACACTCCCACTTCAGCTCGTCTTCACAACAATGCTTCGGGGGAGGGGCTCTGTGGGACAGGAGCTGACCCAGCCTAGCTGGGCCACGTAGGCCACATCCTTGCTGGGCCGGGTAGGCTGCTGTGAAATGAGACAGTCCAGCCTTCGCTTGACGTCGGCTTCACGTGGGTCTGTGTGACCACGTGCTCCCCGTTACCATAGTGACCAGTTTCATGTCGGACTTAAAATGTTTCGGGACATGTTTACACGTCTTTTTACTGAAGAATAAATTCAGTTAAAAAGGTAAACGTAAATAAAGAAAACAATAATTTGGGTTTAGCTCCAGTTTCTATAACGGAGATACGTAACACATATTTTTATATTATTATGAGAATAAAGTCATAATATGTGAATAAAGTTGTAATATTAAGAGAATAAAGTTGTAATATTATGAGAATAAAGTTGTAATATTATGAGAATAAAGTTGTAATATTATGAGAATAAAGTCAGTGCTTGGTGACCTGAAGAATGCTGGAACAATTTATTCATTTAGTAGAACGATTAAAAGTTTTTTTAATGAGATGAACAAAGATTTTGTTGATATTTGTATTTTTGTTGTGAAGTTGTTATTTTAAATTATATTGTGTATTAAGTTGAGTTTTATTATTTGTATGTTGTATTTTTTAGATACATATTTTTATTGGGGCAGATGTTGTAAGATTTTATTCTTTCTGCTCCTTTTCATTTGAACATGTTGTGATCGTGTTTTTTTGACACAACGTTGTCTAATTATTTGTTTGTTTCTATTATTATTTGTTTTTTCTTTTTATTTATTTCTTTTTTGTTATGTGTTTGCTGAATTAAATAAAGTTATTTTTCCCCTCATACCTTCTGTGTACAGCCAGGTGTTTCTCTGTGTTTATAAAGTAGTCATGATGACCTGGATCACTGTTAGATTAATATGATTTCTTACAAATTAACTACGTAACTAAATCTGTCAATAAATCTATTAATTACAGCTTCAGTTTATCATATAGCCGTTTGCACAGTTTCCATGTCCTGCTACTGATAATTGGTGCTAAAAGATAACTATTTATTTATAAACAATAAAAAACAACTTGACAACATCCTCATTTTAATGCAGTGATGACTGCATGCTTTTTCACATAAAGGCTAGGACAGGGGTGTCAAACTCCTGTCCTCGAGGGCCGATATCCTGCATGTTTTAGAGGTTTTCTTGCTCCAACACACCAGATTTTGATCGCTGGGTGATTAACAGGCTTCTGCCCATTTTGAAGAGTTAATTCAATCACTGAATCAGGTGTGTTGGAGCTGGAAAACCTCTAAAACATGCAGGATAGCGGCCCTCGAGGACTGGAGTTTGACACCCCTGGGCTAGGATATTAAAACTTTTTTCTTGTAGTATGACTTTAATCTCATAATTTACGATTTTATTCTCATATTATGACTTTATTCTCATAATGTTATGATTTTATTCTTATAATACTTTATTCTCGTAACTTGTAGTTACATTTTCTTTTATTTAACATCTTATTGCAGCATAAATTTCATCAGCCAAGTTGCTAAACTTGAATTTCCAAACTGCGTCGCCAGGTTAAAAAAATAAAAACACCACCGTCTTCATTTCTCAGATTATTTTGCTGCATTGAATCCTGGGATATCCTCGGCTGGTAAGGATACATGGATGCATCCTCGGATTTCGACAGGAAGTAGGACGCATTCCTCGGCCGCATGATGAGGAGCCTTTGAATTGGGACAGTCCTCGGCGCGGGGCAGTGACGTATGCAGCCGACAAATGTGCACTCATGAGGACCCAGCCCCTGAATTGAGACACAGCCAGGGGCTCAGCTGCAGGCTGAGCTCCAGGGAGGAGCTTTGTGTAAATGGGCGGAGCTTTGTATCAGCTCCACATGTTTACCACAAGAGCTTGAAGGATTTCTCCAACATTTTATTTTTATTTATTTCCTGTTATTTAACCAGGAAAGTCCCGTTGAGACCTCAGATCTGTTTTTCATGAGGCCTGAAGGCAGCCTGTTTGTACAGTGAAGGAACCTGAAGGAGACACAGCCTGTTATAAAGATCAAAAATCTCTTTTACACTACATTAATACCCTCCCACAGGGTCTTTTATTTTGAAAAATGAACTCTTCCTTCCTGTGCTCTAACCTTTTATAAAACTCTGAGTAAAAACAATGTTTCCGGTGAGCTTTGTGGATCTGAGGGGAATAAATTGATTTGATTCTAGAAAGGTCTGGACTGTGATTCCAGACCCAGACCAAGCTGGATCACTTCCTGTTGGTGCTGGTCCAGCTGATCTGCAGATGACTGACAATGATTCCAACACCTGCCTGACGTTCTGTAGCTCCTGACCCGGCTCCTTTAGTGCAGAACCTACAGAACGTCAGGATCCAGACTGGTCCAGATGTGCAGGACTCACTTTGTCCAGCTGTTTGGAAAAGACAGAAACTAAGAGACTATCAAAGATCTGACGAGTCTTTGATCACCAGCTGCAGAGACAAGGTCTGAGACACCAAGATGGACCACAGAAACAAGGTCTGAGACACCAGGATGGACCACAGAGACAAGGTCTGAGACACCAGGATGGACCACAGAGACAAGGTCTGAGACACCAGGATGGACCACAGGGACAAGGTCTGAGAC
>NW_013954148.1:10765-14902 GCF_001266775.1 Austrofundulus limnaeus
CCACAGAGACAAGGTTTGAGACACCAGGATGGACCACAGAGACAAGGTCTGAGACACCAGGATGGACCACAGGGACAAGGTCTGAGACACTAGGATGGACCACAGGGACAAGGTCTGAGACACTAGGATGGACCACAGAGACAAGGTCTGAGACACCAGGAAGGACCACAGGGACAAGGTCTGAGACACTAGGATGGACCACAGGGACAAGGTCTGAGACTAGGATGGACCACAGAGACAAGGTCTGAGACACCAGGATGGACCACAGAGACAAGGTCTGAGACACTAGGATGGACCACAGAGACAAGGTCTGAGACACTAGGATGGACCACAGGGACAAGGTCTGAGACACCAGGATGGACCACAGAGACAAGGTCTGAGACACCAGGATGGACCACAGAGACAAGGTCTGAGACACCAGGAAGGACCACAGAGACAAGGTCTGAGACACCAGGATGGACCACAGAGACAAGGTCTGAGACACCAGGATGGACCACAGAGACGTCTCAGTTTGACCCACTGTCCTACAGACACAGAGACATGACTCTACACTAGATCTGGATGTATTATTGGGTTGGCCACCTTGACAGCTGTAAAACAGGACATCTATGGTCCATTTCTTAGTTCTGTCCTACATCTCGTCCACTTGTCCTCCCATCTTGGACCCTTTCAGTTCAAATACAGAGCTAGACGATGTACAGAGGACACAGTCTGTTCTGTCCTTCACCTTGCTCTCACCCATTGTACTGTTCATAAGTTTCAGCTCAGTCTTTGCACCTGGCTGCTGGATTTCCTCAGCCAGAGGTTACAAGCAGTACGTGTTGGCAACACCACCTGGAGCAGCATTACATTGAACACAGGGGCCCCCCAAGGCTGTGTGCTCAGTCCCCTGCCCTTCACCCAGCTAACACATGACTGCACAACAACCTACAGCTCTAACCACAACACAACTCTGGTGGGTCACTACAGGGACGAGGTCAACCTGCAGTTAAATGTCAGCAAGACCAAGGAGATTGTTACTGACTTCTGGAAAGGTCAAATGTCAACGGCCCTACTCGTGATTGGTGGAGGTCTTGATGTGGGCGGAGAGATTGTTGTTTTTTATATTTGTGATCTGTTTTATTGTTTTTAGTTAAGCACTTTGTGATGTTTGTCTCTGTGAAAGGTGTTATAGAAATAAAGCTTACTTACTTACTAGATGACCCTTCTCTACTCGTGGAGTAGCTTGGTTGAGTCGGGCAGGAACCAACATCTTTTTTTAAATTAATTTTAGTCATAACTTGAGAAAGGAAGCTGCTAGCTGCATGAAATTTGAACACCGTACATATGGAGGGACTAGTAACAATTTGGCTCGTCAAATATCCCTAACTAGCTTGTAAAAAGATCGATAAATATCAATATGAATAAGAATATTAGTCCTAATTTGAGACAGGAAGAAGCTTGTCGCATGAAATTTTAAGTCAAATCATGTTTACATTTTCACAATAATTGTTATTTGAGTCATTGTTCTGTTTTAAACTGGACACAGACAGTCAATAAATCATATTTTTTACTATTAAAACTTCTTCTTTTAAGTTGCCCCAAAAGACAAGTCACTATGACCAATCACGGGTAGGGCTGTGTCCGCCCACAGGACAACATGTACTGCACAGACCCTTACTGATGTCTGGCTGCATCACTGTGTGGGTGGGAGCTGCTCTGACAGCAGGACAGCTGTGTAGCTCATAGTGAATGCAGCAAAGACCACTGGTGGCCCACTCCCTTCTCTGGCTGGCATACACACCACCTGCCTTACTGGCAAAGCAACTACTACTTTGGGGGACGTGAGCCATCCCACACACATTCAGGTCCTGCCCTGTGGGAGGAGGTATAGAAGCCTCGGCTCCTGCACCACCCGACTGTCCATCAGGCTGTGAGGATGCTGAACTCTCTCCCCCTGGCTCCATCCAGGCTGTCACAAAGCCAAAACCTTTAAACTCTTCTACTTTACCACCCCCAAGCCCCAAGCCCCAACCCCCAAGCCCCTCACACACAGGTACCAATCATTACAGACGTGGTGTCACAGAGACATTTGCACTTCATGCTTGTTGACACAGAAATCTCTTGCTGCTACAGTTCCTGAATGTCTTGTTTCTATGTTGTTGCTGCCTGACGTAATTTAAGCTGTTAACACCTGTCCTTTAATCTCTACGCTCATTTAGTTGTTTAATTAATGAGTTCATGTAATTTAGTTGAGTTAATTTAGCTTTCATCAGTGCACACATTATTATCTTTTAGGATGGGAGTTAGTGTGACCATAGGTCTGTTTGTTGTACTTGTCAGGGTCAGCAGGATGCTGGGTCAGGGTCAGGGTCAGCAGGATGCAGGGTCAGGGTCAGGGTCAGGGTCAGGGTCAGGAGGATGCTGGGTCAGGGTCAGGTTCAGCAGGATGCTGGGTCAGGGTCAGGATGCAGGGTCAGGGTCAGCAGGATGCAGGGTCAGGGTCAGGATGCAGGGTCAGGGTCAGCAGGATGCAGGGTCAGGGTCAGCAGGATGCTGGGTCAGGGTCAGGGTTAGCAGGATGCAGGGTCAGGGTCAGCAGGATGCTGGGTCAGGGTCAGCAGGATGCAGGGTCAGGGTCAGCAGGATGCTGGGTCAGGGTCAGGATGCTGGGTCAGGGTCAGGGTCAGGGTCAGCAGGATGCTGGGTCAGGGTCAGGGTCAGGGTCAGCAGGATGCAAGGTCAGGGTCAGGGTCAGCAGGATGCTGGGTCAGGGTCAGGGTCAGGGTCAGGGTCCTGTCTCGTCACTGGCAGACGGTGAGAAAGGTGATTTCGTATGAAGAAAAGTCAGTAAAGCTGACTCTGACTCTGAGCTGGACTCACAGTCCTGTGGAGCGTCCTCACTGCTGAAACAGTCCCTGAAGAGACACAGCATGGTTTGGCACAGACTGTCCACCAGGGACTTTGGAGAAGCGAGTCTCCAGCTGGACTCTGGAACTCTGTCGGACTCTTCTGTCAACTGATCCCAAATGTCCTGGATCTTCTCTGGCAGCTCCTGCTGGAACACCTGGAGACACGGACAGACACAGAGGTCAGACACGTCCAGGTGGACCTCCTGTGGAACAAGCAGTGAATGTGGACTTGAGTCTGAGCAGATCAGAACCAGGTTTTGTAGATGTGGACAGGTGGGACAGAACCGTGAGGTCCAGCTTACCTCAGCAGGGTGGGACTGGACAAAGACCCCCTCAGCGTCCCTGAAGCGGCGCTCCAGCTCAGCGGTGTAGGAACGTGAAGGATGTCGGTCCGGCAGAACCCGGATGATCTGAAACATCAAAAAGCTTTAGGTGAGACCGTGAGCAGAGCTGAGAGAAACCAGTCTGTGAGATTTTTAAAAGCTTGATTCTGATTGGTCAGAGGCAGCAGTGACCTCAGACAGGTGGCCAGCTCTGATTGGTTTTTAAACATTTAGTGAAACTTCTGGTTTTTCCTCCACCTGCTGTAATAAAAACAAGCTAAACCCAACAGGATGTTCCATATAAGGAAAGAGGAACTTCCTCAAAGGGCGGAGCCACTTTCTCAGGTTTACACTAACCTTCCCACGGCAGGCTCAGGTGTGCTACTGAGGTCCAAAAGCAGAAAGTTCTGCAGGCGTTTGATGAAGAGCTGGACCTGATCAGCTGTCAGTCAGAGCTGAACTCAACCAGCAGGTGAGGTCAGAGGAGGCCTTTCATCACCTGCAGGCTGTGTTCTCAGGTATGTGAGGCAGGACTAACACGCTGAGCAGCCAGAAAACAGCCCGAAGAATCAGATCCTTCAGGAGATCATCCTTTAAAACCTTCATGATTTCAGCATAAAGCTGTTCACCTGAACTACAGGTGAAGCCAGCAGGTAAATAACGGAGCAGAGGTTGATGAGCAGAGTGTAAACAACACATTAATAAATAAAAACTAAATGTTCTGATCATCAGGAAAGTATTCAGGTATGAGGGAAGTAGTCAGTAAAGAAGGCCATGTGATTGTCTACACACACAGAGAGGGACGAGCAGCAGCTGCAGATAAATCTGAACGATGAACCAGAGATTATTAACCCATGGGCCACAGCGCCACCTTGAGGGCCTCAAAAGAACAACAGTTTTTAACTTTGGGCCACAGAGGGCCG
>NW_013954148.1:18337-21693 GCF_001266775.1 Austrofundulus limnaeus
AAATGAAACCAGAGAGCGTTGACAGAGAGGAGAAGGTAGAAATGACTCAGCCTGGAACTGAAAATATGGATGGAGGACAACAGAGCTGCTTCATGGAAGGTGTTCAAAAAGGTTTTTAGTGTAGTTGGACCAACAGTTGTCTCTGTTCTGGGATAGATCTAATTCCTTTTCAACATACTGTCATCTGACCTCTGCTTAAAAAACCCAACCTGGATCCTTCTGTTTTATCTCATTTTAAACCCGTTTCTAACTCATTGTTTTGTTTCAGGTCCAGTTGTTTTTATTCAGATGTAATCATTTTTAGAACATAACCCTGTTTTAGATCAATTCCAGTCTGGTTTTAGATGTGGACATAGTACCAAGTCTGCTCTTTTAAAAGTGGAAAATGATAGTCTTTTAGGGCTGGACTCTAAAAAAAAGTCTTACAGGACTTTTAACATGATGATTCATGACTTCTCTTCTTTCACTCTAAGTACTGGTGTGCCTCAGGGCTCTATCCTTGGTCCTGTACAGTACTTCCCCCTGAGTTTGGTTATAGCTAAATATAATCTCCACTTTCATTTTTATGCAGATGATATGGGAGTCTATCTGCCAGTTGTCCCCAACAACATAAATCCTTTAGACTGTATTTTGAATGGTCTTAAGGATATTAGAGAGTGGCACCTGAATGAAAACAAAACAGAATGTATTTTGTTTGAGGCTAAAATGTGGCCAAATGTTCAATAACTTGGCTCCTTACTGTAGACCTGTGATAAAGAGTTTGGGTCTGACGTTTGACGACTGTCTAAATTTGAAAAACAGATTGACTGAGTTGTTAGAAGAGTTGTTTCAACTCTGACTTCTGGCTAAGTTAAACCCTTCCTGAGTAGAAAGGACCTTGAAAATGCAAAGCATGCTTTCATCAGTTCTGTATTGATTATTGTGATGCTCTTCATGTTGGAACAAACCAGGGGTCTCTAAACTCCAGTCTCGACTTCAGACTCGACTCCAGTTGGTCCAGATCGCTGCTGCTGGACTGCTGACTAACACTAATGCCCCTTTTCTACTAGTGACTAGTGTAGTGTCGGTACAGTCAGTGTCAGAACGGGTCAGTTCGGGTGCTTTTCCATTGACGTTCCAGTCCGGTTCCAGTGGGTGTGTTTTGGGAGGTTGGTGGGTGTGGTTTTTGGGTTTTTCTAAAACAAGTTAATGCATAAAATGAGAGATGGAAACACATTTGCCAAATAAGTTCTCAAATTTTTAAAATTTGCTAAAACTTTGAATTAAAATTGGATGGAATCACCACTAATGTCACTGCTACAATTGAAAAAAATGGAGCCTCGAGTTGTTGTAAAGATAGCTCAGATGCAACCAGTGACGCCACCGCCTAGCCCAGAGGTTCTCAAACTGGGGTCGCAGGACCCTCAGGGGTCCGCAAGATGTGTCTTGGGTGTCCTGAAAATATTTCACAAAATTGTTAATTTTGTTTGTGTTTTTAAAAATGCATGGGGAACAATGAACTAACAAAACAAACATAATAAATTTAATAAAATACATATATCCCAATGGCATTTAGGGATTGAAATGACAGTAAATTATCTTTTTAAACAGCATGGGGTTTATGAGGGGGTCCCTGGAATTGTTTTCATCCTTGTAAGGGGTCCCTGGACCCAAATGGCTTGAGAACCCCTGCCCTAGCCAATCAGTGACAGTTCTGACGTCGCATTTTGATGTTGACTGAGACCGCTTGGAAGCACAACGAAGTAGGTAGTAAAAAAAGGGCTGGTTCCATGAATCTAGCCCAATGGAAATGGCTTGGAACCGTACCAAACCGTACCAAACCGTACCCACCCTACACTAAGGGGCACTAGTGGAAAAGGGGCTTAAGAGGCACAGTCGCATCACACCTGGACTTTACTCACTACATAGGCTCCCAGTTCACTTCAGGGTGGATTTTAAACTTTTCACGTTTTTTAAGCTGTTGTTTGTTTTGTTTATCCCCAGACTCAACATTACAGTCAGTCTGACCCCCCCTCCCCCACCCCCTCTGTGTTTCTACTGCAGCAGCATCTCACCATGTAGCGTCTCCTGTGGCTCAGGCTGTCGTTTAGGGTCCTCAGGGGGGTGCACATGCTGGCCGGGCTGGAGGCCGTCAGAACCGGAACCATCACCAACAGGCCTGCAGAGGAACCCAGAACACATCTGCACTCAGCATCATCAGAACCCTTCGGTCTGATGGACCCTGGGACAAGCCCACTAGTGTCTGAGGTCCGGTTTGATGGACAGGAGCGTGCACGTGCAGCGTGCATGTTTCTGAGCACAGGTTTTGTTGCATAATCAGCGTGAGAAGAAGAAGCAGCAGAACAGGAAGAATCTGTCAGCTGTAACAAAACAAACTGGTGTTAGTTTTGTTTTCATCACCAGGTTTTTTCTGAAACTTTGAACTTGTCGATAAAACGATCAACTGAAAGAAATAAACTATTTTATTTTAATCCTAATCCTGCCTCTGTGACTCGTATCCTGCAGGAAAACTGAAGCATCAATCAGATTTTTCCTTTTAAAAAACATTCAGTATATAAATAAACCGTCTGTTTGAAGAAGTGCCACAAAACACAAAAACACTTTCTAAAACTTTACTGTATTTAACCAAATTAAAAACTGCTTCGGTTTAGACTGATGTTTTTTAACGACAGTAATTAGTTGGATTGTCTGTGTTTTTGGAACATTTGGGATTGATTGATGGTAGCCGTCGAGCAGAAAGAAAGAAACTGAAAGAGTTTCCTGTGACGAGTGGCAGCTGGTTCATGACAGGAAGAATTAAACGTTGTGTAATAAAAACTCAAGTGAGGAGTGAAGAACAAAACGTTCAGAGCCTGAACTCAAACTCTGAGCTCCCAGAGAAAGGAAAGCCCTCCAGAGCAGAGAGCTTCTCCAGGCGACGAGCCCACACCAACATCGCTCTGATTAATGCAGCCAGTAAATCAGCAGCTTCAGTCTGCATCTTCATCATCGCCGCTTCCTTTTCATGGAGCTCCAAACATCTGCAGACAGATGTGGTCCACAGGCGGTGCGACCCGGTCCAGCTCACACTCTGAGTGTGTTTGAAGCTGCTGGAGAAGAATAATGAATTCATGTTTCCCTCCTGTCCTCCAGCTGCTGAACAGAGCCACAAACATGTCTGTAGGTCGCGTTAGATCCCAGATTATCTGATGACTAATGCGCCTGGGCTGGAGTTAGGCAGTAGAGTAGGGATTAGGGTGAGAGATTAAGGGTTAGAGTAGGGATTAGAGTTAGAGATTAAGGGTTACAGTAGGGATTAGAGTTAGAGATTAAGGGTTACAGTAGGGATTAGAGTTAGAGATTAAGGGTTACAGTAG
>NW_013954148.1:29410-30464 GCF_001266775.1 Austrofundulus limnaeus
GAGACCTGATGGACTGAGATCCTGAAGAGACCTGATGGACTGAGATCCTGAAGAGACCTGATGGACTGAGATCCTGAAGATGGACCT
This sequence comes from Austrofundulus limnaeus, assembly GCF_001266775.1. Classification (NCBI taxonomy): domain Eukaryota; kingdom Metazoa; phylum Chordata; class Actinopteri; order Cyprinodontiformes; family Rivulidae; genus Austrofundulus; species Austrofundulus limnaeus. The sequence goes on from NW_013954148.1 coordinate 29,498, forward strand.
GATGGACTGAGATCCTGAAGATAGACCTGAAGAGACCTGATGGACTGAGATCCTGAAGATGGACCTGAAGAGACCTGATGGACTGAGATCCTGAAGAGACCTGATGGACTGAGATCCTGAAGATGGACCTGATGGACTGAGATCCTGAAGATAGACCTGAAGAGACCTGATGGACTGAGATCCTGAAGAGACCTGATGGACTGAGATCCTGAAGAGACTTGATGGACTGAGATCCTGAAGAGACCTGATGGACTGAGATCCTGAAGAGACCTGATGGACTGAGATCCTGAAGATGGACCTGATGGACTGAGATCCTGAAGATAGACCTGAAGAGACCTGATGGACTGAGATCCTGAAGAGACTTGATGGACTGAGATCCAAAGTCAAAAGTCTGAAGAAAAATAAAAGTCAGGCTGACTTTTCCCCACAAGATTATCTGAAGCTTGAATGTACTGATCCAGATCCAGATCCAGATCCAGATCCAGATCCAGATCCAGATCCAGATCCAGACACCCTGCAGTGAAAACAAAGCTGTCTGATCAGATCTCACCCAGTAAACCTGAAGAGTCCAGAATGAGCTGCCAACAGCCTGGCACACCTGCACAGGTGTTTGTGACCCCCCCCACACACACACACACACACACACACACACACAAACACACACACACAAACACACACACACAGGTCCCAGTGGAGGTGTGAGGGTCAGGGACCATGTCCTCCCTGCAGGATGTGGTCCACTCAGTCCGGATGCTTTCAGCACTTTTCTTCTTCTCTGTCCAACTCTTGTCCCTCCAGATCAACAAATCTGAGCCACGGCTCAATCCAGCCATCTGCACCGAGCACACGCTAATCTGTGAAACGCCTGTTAATCTGTGAAACGCCTGTTAATCTGTGAAACGCCTGTTAATCTGTGAAACGCCTGTTAATCTGTGAAACGCCTGTTAATCTGTGAAACGCCTGTTAA
>NW_013954148.1:31193-32536 GCF_001266775.1 Austrofundulus limnaeus
GTGAAACGCCTGTTAATCTGTGAAACGCCTGTTAATCTGTGAAACGCCTGTTAATCTGTGAAACGCCTGTTAATCTGTGAAACGCCTGTTAATCTGTGAAACGCCTGTTAATCTGTGACGCTCCGACGCAGTCACGGTGAAACACACACCTGCAGGAAGTCCAGGCTGGGTTCACATGAGCCGGTCTGATCAGGACCAGACCCTGGCTCTGAGCAGGTTTTACTCTGTGACTGTAAAAATACTAAAACAGGACGTTAGATTTTACATTCACGACTGAAGGATCCACTTCTGAAAACAAAACAACTCTGACTTCCTGTGCGGCTGAGCCGAGTCAGGAAAACCCAGAAGTTTCTTTCACCTCATGTTGCTTTAAAACCTGAAGAACTCAAAGGAAATGTTCACATGTATCCAGATCTGAGGTCAAACATACACAAAATTAGCAAGAAGAGAAAAACATTTTGTTTTTAATCAGATTTAAGCTCTGAATATATGTTTGGACACGTTCAGAACCAACGAGTCCAAACACGCTGGTGTGAAAGAAACTGAATAGTTTCATGTGATCCACCCTGCTGCCAACCTCTGGATCTGTTCGCAGCTTGTTCTAATAAAGTGTTAGAAAGAAGAGACGAGGTGCAGAGTCTACAGACTCACCTGTTCCCAATCAGCTCTGTGTGTGTGTGTGTGTCTGTGTGTGTGCCTGTGTGTGTGTGTGTGTGTGTGTGTGTCTGCTCTCACAACAAACCAACACTTGTGTTAGAACGTAACGAGCCAGAGGCCAAATGCTAACCCTCCATCAGAAGAAGCAGCTGATTGGACTCATGATGGCTGTGATCTCACCTGTCCTGATCTCACCTGTCCTGAGTGCAGATAAACTCAGAGATAAGGCTGGGTGGTATGACCTCACATTCATATCAGGGTATAAATAATCCCTGCCACCAAGGAGTTTTTTACCCACCTCAGTGACCTCGGCACCAGAGATTAGAGAGTCTGACCCAGGGTCCTCAGGCTCTGGAGAGTCTGGCCCAGGGTCCTCAGGCTCTGGAGAGTCTGACCCAGGGTCCTCAGGCTCTGCTTCCTCGTGGGAAGACGTGTCGGTGGGATTGAGGAGGTCTTCGAAGTATTCTGTCCACTGACCCACAACGTCCTGAGTTGAGGTCAGCAGAGCTCCATCCCCACCATAAACAGTGTTGGTGGTGAACTGCTTTCCCCCCGCTGAGACGCCAGATGGTGGACCAGAATTGTCTCAAAGACGTACTGAAATCTTTTTCCATGGCCTCTCTGAACTCCTCCCACACCTGAGTTTTTGTCTCAGCGACCACCCGAGCTGCAATCTGCTTGGACTG
>NW_013954148.1:33376-35648 GCF_001266775.1 Austrofundulus limnaeus
CAAGGACTCCAGAAAGGGTGGTAATCTGAGCTTCTGTTAGGCTCATAGGCACAAACAACAGTCAGGACTTGTCCCCACACACGAGGGAGGCTACCCTCTCGTTCACCGGGGTGAACCCCAACATACAGGCACAGAGATGGGGGGCAGTAAGTACGCCCACTCCTGCTCGGTGCCTCTCAGCATGGACAACTCCAGAGTGGAAGAGTGTCCAACCCCTCTGGAGGAGACTGGTTCCAGAGCCAGAGCGGTGTGTCGAGGTGAGTCCAACTATATCTAGTCTGAACCTCTCAACCTCACACACCAGCTCAGGCTCCTCCCCCACCAGAGAGGTGACATTCCACGTCTCTAGAGCAGCTTCTGTACAAAATAATGTTTTATATACTGTAAAAGTGTTTCAACAACAAACAAATCATTTCTCAAATGTTCAACAAAATGAAAATAAAGTGGATGTTTTAACCAGAACTTCAGGTAAAATTACTCATTTAGACATAAAACATTTTAAGTTATTTAAAATGTTACAGTGTGACAGGACCTTCAGCTGCACATGGTCCTGTCATAAAACTGTTTCACATAACTGGAATATAAGTGTGGTGAAGCCAAATAAATGTAATATCTGCCTGCCATACAGTGAGCTTCTGCCTGCTGCTCTCATCTTCATCATCTTCATGGTCAGAGCAGAACTGTGACATTAACAAGATGATTTATGACTGAACAAATGTGCACATCTTTTATCATCTCTGTGGGAAACAACAGATAAAAACCAGTTTTTCTCCAACAACTTGGTGTAAAAACTAGAGTTGTTAAAGTTTGTCTGTGTGTGACGTGCTGCAGGAGGACGAAAKGATTCAACACATGATGTAACTTTTCTACAGCGGGAGGAGAAATGTTGACCRTTTATTCTCTCTGTACCTGTTTTAAACTCTAGATTTAGTCCTTTTATTTAGAACTCCTCCTGCTCAGGTGTGTCTGCACTCACAGCCCTGTGGACACAGGTGTGATGATGTCACTGATGACAGGTGCATTTCTACTGTCTGCCACATACACCACTCAGCTCTACTGAGAGCACACCTGAGGGAAGCCCACTGCTCATACAGGTAAACTCACCTGCAGATTACCCCCCCCCCCCCCTCCTGAGGGCCGTTAGGGTCTTCAAGGTTCTGGTCTGTCCTCGTGCAGCCTCTGACCGTTTATGAGCATCCAACACTGGAGCCAGGGAGTGACAGACCCAGGAGAGTGGTTACCATGGTGACCACAACAAGCCTCTAGCACTCTTCTACAGTTCGTCCAACAAAACGTGACCATTTTGTCAGATTAGATCTTTTTAAAAAGGACAATTAAAATTTCCAGTTTTAACCTCTGCACACGTTTGTTTTTAAATATCCTCTTCATTCATCTCATTCTGTAAATCCTGGTTTTCTCAGAAAATAAACCTATTTGTCCCACTTCCTGTCAGCAGCAGCAACATCTGGAGCCCATCGTTGTGACAACAGCTTGCAGCTGGATCCGTGGTTGTGAGTGTGACAGGAAGCCTCTCACAGGGAAAACAGCTCCACAGAACCAGGAGCTCCACCTCATCATCATGTCCGGTGACCTCTGACCTTCACAATCATTTCCCCTCAATCAGGCAATTACCCAAAATGCATCAGGACTGTTTTCAGTCCAATCAGGAGATATTTCCACTCAAACATGCAAGGATGACCTTTGACCTCAACATCCGCTTGAGCAGTGGCAGCCGGTCAATAGGGGGCGCTAGGGCGCCGTCCCACCACTATTTTTGGTAAACAAAAAAATTGAAAAAATTAAAATAACAAAATAAAATGACATAAATAATGTTTTGAAAAAATATCGTATATATGTTTTCTGATAAGTGAAATAAATAATTTAGAGTTACTGATGTGTAAACTTCCTTTTTACTGATGAGCTTTTTCATGTTGAGTCACTTCTTGGTCACGAACTGTTCGCCCCCCCAGATTCCCATAAACAAGTCATTGTAAGATTTTGGACATGTGCAGTAAGTCCCCAATGCAAACGAATAGGGTGGCCTGGGGCGTGGCCTGGGGCGTGGCCTGGGGCGTGGCCTGGGGCGTGGCCTGGGGCCGCCCCGCAGCTGACCTCACACAACCGGTAGTGGGTTACAGTACGTGACCAAGGTTTTTCAAGCATCAGGATCTGATCCAGCATGGATTAAAACAGGTAAGAGAAAAGCTATAAGGCTTTTGTAATGCTTATTAATCATAGTATTTTATATGTATTATATATTAATGGTGAATAC
>NW_013954148.1:36648-38350 GCF_001266775.1 Austrofundulus limnaeus
ACACACACACACACACACACACACACACACACACACACACACACACACACACACACACACAGAGTCCTCAGATGGAGCTCACATCCTTCAGACTCAGGTTTAGAAAGTTCTGCTGCAACAAAACCACATAAAGATTTCTTACCTAAAAGACCCCCCAGGAAGCACAGGGATGGGGGGACCATGTTGGTAGGCTTCAAAAGCAGCACAGTGTGCATGTGCACACACATACACACACGGGGGGTTCTGGTTTCAGGTCTTTGTGGTTCTGCTGAGCCCTCCAGAGATGCTGAACAGCTTCGTGTCTGAAAACACAAAGAAGCAAAACTGTCAAAAAACCTGAAGCTGACAAACCACTCAGGTGGGGCAGGTCCCAGGTTCAGAACCCAGACCAGTCTGTTCAGAACTCCTGGTGACCAAAGATGGAGTAAAAATCTACACATTTATCGAAACGACAGATCTGGACTCAGAGATCAAAGTTCTGCTCTGTTATTACCACATGGCGCAACGTGTTATTAACACATGGCCAAAATGTTATTAACACATGTCATTACCACATGGCCCAACATGTCAGTACCACATGGCCTAACGTTCCATCAAATCTGCAAATAAAACACATTTAAACAACCCTGACACATTAACCAAATCATTCACATATAAAATAAATAACTTTGGTCCAAGTACAGAACCCTGAGGAACTCCACACATAATGTTACAGAGTTCAGATCTTACTTCTTTATCTGTACAAATGTTTCCTTTTTTTTTTTCAAATAACTAGATATCCACAGTAGTACTGGTCCTCTAATGCCATATTTGTGTAGCTTTTCAAGAAGAATATTGTGGTCAGTGGTGTCAAATGCTTTCTTTAAATCATCATAAATACTAACACAGTATTGTTTTTGATCAACAGCAGTTGTTATTTGTTCCATCAATTCCATAAGAGTCATTGAARTAGAGTTATTTGCTCTGAACCCATAATGACTGCTACTTAAAACATTCTGTTCATCGATAAATTGATCCAATCTAGCTACGAATAATTTCTCTAAAATCTTTGAAAACTGTTGTAACAAAGATATTGGTCTATAGTTATTAAATACACATTTGTCACCATTCTTAGAGTGAGGGATTACTTTAGCTATTTTCATGTTGTCTGGAAATATTCTAGTTGAAATTGATAAATTATATATATAAGTAAATGGCTCTGTAAAAGTCAGTTATGTCCTTCACCAACATCATATCCATGTCCATCCAGTCTTTTGATCTTTTATCTGCAAGATTTTTTACAATAGGTATACTCCATATTTCTCCCTCATCAGTTTCATCAAGAAACATGCTGTTGACACAACCCATGACAAGTTACATGACATGTTATTACCACATGGCCAAAAGTGTTATTACCACACGACCCAATGTGTCATTACCACACAGCCCAACGTGTTATTACCACACAGTCCTACGTGTCATTACCACACAGTCCTACGTGTCATTACCACACAGTCCTACGTGTCATTACCACACAGCCTATGTGTTATTACCACATGGTCCTACGTGTTATTACCACACAGTCCAACGTGTTATTACCACACAGTCCTACGTGTCATTACCACACAGTCCTACGTGTCATTACCACACAGCCCAACGTGTTATTACCACATGGCCTATGTGTTATTACCACATGGTCCTACGTGTTATTACCACACAGTCC
>NW_013954148.1:39165-39903 GCF_001266775.1 Austrofundulus limnaeus
ACAGCCCAACGTGTTATTACCACATGGCCTATGTGTTATTACCACATGGTCCTACGTGTTATTACCACACAGTCCAACGTGTTATTACCACACAGCCCAATGAGTCATTACCACACAGCCCAACGTGTCATTACCACATGGCCTAATGTCTTATTACCACACAGTCCTACGTGTCATTACCACACAGTCCTACGTGTCATTACCACACAGCCCAACGTGTTATTACCACATGGCCTGATGTGTTATTACCACATGGCCCTACGTGTTATTACCACACAGTCCTACGTGTCATTACCACATGGTCCTACGTGTCATTACCACATGGTCCTACGTGTCATTACCACACGGTCCTACGTGTTATTACCACACAGTCCTACGTGTCATTACCACACGACCCAATGTGTCATTACCACACAGCCCAATGTGTCATTACCACACAGCCCAACGTGTTATTACCACATGGCCTGATGTGTTATTACCACATGGTCCTACGTGTTATTACCACACAGCCCAACGTGTTATTACCACACAGCCCAACACGTCATTACCACACAGCCCAACGTGTCATTACCACATGGCCTAATGTGTTATTACCACACAGTCCTACGTGTTATTACCACATGGCCTGATGTGTTATTATCACATGGTCCTACGTGTTATTACCACACAGCCCAACGTGTTATTACCACACAGCCCAACACGTCATTACCACACAGCCCAACGTGTTATTACCACACA
>NW_013954148.1:41478-44570 GCF_001266775.1 Austrofundulus limnaeus
ACTGAGACACTGAGAGACTGAGACCCTGAGACACTGAGACCCTGAGAGACTGAGACCCAGAGACCCTGAGATACTGAGACCCTGAGAGACTGAGACCCTGAGACTCTGAGACCATGAGAGACTGAGACCCAGAGACACTGAGACACTGAGAGACTGAGACCCTGAGACACTGAGACCCTGAGACACTGAGACCCAGAGACACTGAGAGACTGAGACACTGAGAGACTGAGACCCTGAGACTCTGAGACCATGAGAGACTGAGACCCTGAGACCATGAGAAACTGAGACCATGAGAAACTGAGACCATGAGAGACTGATGAGATAAGCAGCAGATGTGTCCATAATTTGGACAACTGAAGTGTCCACAGAAGAGGTGTCCTTAGTTAGGACAACTGTGTCCTCACCTTCAATGAAACTACAGAAACTGTTTCAGATCAAAGCAGGACTGGAACCATTTCAATCATCTACAGAGGCTCTGTGGATCTCAGGTTCTGAGTCAGCTTGTGGTTTTGTTCTGGTCCAGTTTCTGTTATCTTGTCTCTAATCTATGTCCAACAGAACATCAGAAACACCAAACAGATGTTTTCCCTCAGAAATCCACTGAAGGTTCAGGGTTTAGTCAGGACAAAGTTCAGTACAGTAATCTGGTTCTGGTGGGAATCAATCAATCAATCAATCAATCCATCAATCAATCAATCAATCAATCAATCAATCAATCAGTTAATCAATAAGTTAATCAATCAATCAATCAATAAGTTAATCAATAAGTTAATCAATCAATCAATCAATAAGTTAATCAATAAGTTAATCAATCAATCAATCAATCAATTTTATTTAACCAGATAGAACCCATTGAGATCAAGATCTCTTCCAAGGGTGACCTGGTAAAGAGAGACCCTGGTTCTGGTGGGAAACCCTCTGGTTCTGGTGGGAAACACTCTGGTTCTGGTGGGAAACCCTCTGGTTCTGGTGGGAAACACTCTGGTTCTGGTGGGAAACACTCTGGTTCTGGTGGGAAACACTCTGGTTCTGGTGGGAAACACTCTGGTTCTGGTGGGAAACACTCTGGTTCTGGTGGGAAACACTCTGGTTCTGGTGGGAAACACTCAGGTTTTGGTGGGAAACACTCTGATTTTGGTGGGAAACACTCAGGTTTTGGTGGGAAACACTCGTTCTCCAGCAAACCACCAGCACCAGTTGAGAAACATTTACCAAACTCAGATTAATGTGATCCTAAAAAGACTTTTTCTGTTCTTATTTCATGATTTCAGAATTAAAACAATGTTTTTGACGGCTTCTCTAATCAGATTCAGAAGCAAAACAATCATTCTTCAGTTTCTGCTTCAGATTTATGAGCAGCCAGTCGACAAACAATCTGAGTTACGACTGTGTTCTTTCCTCGTCATCCTCAGCTGATCTCCATCTGCATGACTCCAGCTCAGCACAGCTGCTCACCATCCCTCCATCAGCTCTATAACTCAGTGGCTTCCTGCTGGCAGAAAACAGTCCTGTGGAACCAGACCAAGATGAACCCAGCTCAGATCTGTGGGATTATCAGAGCTTCAGTCGGGACAGAACCAGAACCACGTCCTGCAGAAAACCAAAAGTTACTGAAACTTTTTACAGCAACCTGTTAATCATCAACAACCTGATCAACATCATCAACAACCTGATCAACATCAACAACAACCTGATCAACATCACCAACAACAACCTGATCAACATCAACAACAGCCTGATCAACATCAACAACAACCTGATCAACATCAACAACCTGAGTCTTCAGGAAGAAAAAGGAGTTTCAGTTTCCTTTAAATTAGGAGGTCAGACTGAGTCCACCTGGTCAGGAGGGTCCATCAGGACCAGACTGAGCCCACCTAGTCAGGAGGGTCCATCAGGACCAGACTGAGTCCACCTGGTCAGGAGGTCCATCAGGAGGTCAGACTAAGCCCACCTGGTCAGGAGGGTCCATCAGGACCAGACTGAGCCCACCTGGTCAGGAGGATCCATCAGGACCAGACTGAGCCCACCTGGTCAGGAGGGTCCATCAGGACCAGACTGAGCCCACCTGGTCAGGAGGATCCATCAGGACCAGACTGAGCCCACCTGGTCAGGAGAGTCCATCAGGAGGTCAGCCTGAGTCCACCTGGTCAGGAGGGTCCATCAGGACCGGACTGAGCCCACCTGGTCAGGAGAGTCCATCAGGACCAGACTGAGCCCACCTGGTCAGGAGGGTCCATCAGGACCAGACTGAGCCCACCTGGTCAGGAGGGTCCATCAGGAGGTCAGACTGAGTCCACCTGGTCAGGAGGGTCCATCAGGAGGTCAGACTGAGCCCACCTGGTCAGGAAGGTCCATCAGGAAGTCAGACTGAGTCCACCTGGTCAGGAGGGTCCATCAGGACCAGACTGAGCCCACCTGGTCAGGAGGGTCCATCAGGACCAGACTGAGCCCACCTGGTCAGGAGGGTCCATCAGGAGGTCAGACTGAGTCCACCTGGTCAGGAGGGTCCATCAGGAGGTCAGACTGAGCCCACCTGGTCAGGAAGGTCCATCAGGAAGTCAGACTGAGTCCACCTGGTCAGGAGGGTCCATCAGGAGGTAAACTGAGTCCACCTGGTCAGGAGGGTCCATCAGGACCAGACTGAGCCCACCTGGTCAGGAGGGTCCATCAGGAGGTCAGACTAAGCCCACCTGGTCAGGAGGGTCCATCAGGGGGTCAGACTGAGTCCACCTGGTCAGGGGGGTCCATCAGGAGGTCAGACGAAGCCCACCTGGTCAGGAGGGTCTATCAGGAGGTCAGACTGAGCCCACCTGGTCAGGAGGGTCCATCAGGAAGTCAGACTGAGTCCACCTGGTCAGGAGGGTCCATCAGGACCAGACTGAGTCCACCTGGTCAGGAGGGTCCATCAGGAGGTAAACTGAGTCCACCTGGTCAGGAGGGTCCATCAGGACCAGACTGAGCCCACCTGGTCAGGAGGGTCCATCAGGAGGTAAACTGAGTCCACCTGGTCAGGAGGGTCCATCAGGAGGTCAGACTGAGCCCACCTGGTCAGGAGGGTCCATCAGGAGGTCAGACTGAGTCCACCTGGT
>NW_013954148.1:46827-47569 GCF_001266775.1 Austrofundulus limnaeus
TGCAGACACCATCCAGGTCCTGCAGACACCATCCAGGTCCTGCAGACACCATCCAGGTCCTGCAGACACCATCCAGGTCCTACAGACCCCATCCAGGTCCTACAGACACCATCCAGGTCCTACAGACACCATCCTGGTCCCAGAGACACCATCCAGGTCCCAGAGACCATCCAGGTCCTACAGACACCATCCAGGTCCTACAGACACCATCCAGGTCCTGCAGACACCATCCAGGTCCTACAGACACCATCCAGGTCCTACAGACACCATCCAGGTCCTACAGACACCATCCTGGTCCTACAGACACCATCCTGGTCCTACAGACACCATCCTGGTCCCAGAGACACCATCCAGGTCCTACAGACACCATCCAGGTCCTGCAGACACCATCCTGGTCCCAGAGACACCATCCAGGTCCTGCAGACACCATCCAGGTCCTACAGACACCATCCTGGTCCCAGAGACACCATCCAGGTCCCAGAGACACCATCCAGGTCCTACAGACACCATCCTGGTCCCAGAGACACCATCCAGGTCCTGCAGACACCATCCTGGTCCCAGAGACACCATCCAGGTCCTACAGACACCATCCAGGTCCCAGAGACACCATCCTGGTCCCAGAGACACCATCCAGGTCCCAGAGACACCATCCAGGTCCTGCAGACACCATCCTGGTCCCAGAGACACCATCCAGGTCCTGCAGACACCATCCAGGTCCCAGAGACAGCATCCAGGTCCTACA
>NW_013954148.1:48750-50392 GCF_001266775.1 Austrofundulus limnaeus
CTGCAGACACCATCCAGGTCCTGCAGACACCATCCAGGTCCTACAGACACCATCCTGGTCCTACAGACACCATCCAGGTCCCAGAGACCATCCAGGTCCCAGAGACACCATCCAGGTCCTGCAGACACCATCCAGGTCCTGCAGACACCATCCAGGTCCTACAGACACCATCCTGGTCCTACAGACACCATCCAGGTCCCAGAGACCATCCAGGTCCCAGAGACACCATCCAGGTCCTGCAGACACCATCCAGGTCCTGCAGACACCATCCAGGTCCCAGAGACAGATTGTCCGGACCCTGGCAGCATGTCCTGCTCTTGTCCACTAGAACCAGAACCTGAACCAGAACCTGAACCTGGACCAGGACGCGCGCAGCGCACCTGATGAAACTGAAAGTGCTGCAGATCAGCTGCGCACTTTCAGCCGCACAGACCCAGAACCAGACCCAGAACCAGAACCAGACCCAGAACCAGATGAGTGATTTGAGTCAAACACTTCGTCCCACACAGTCCTCACCTGTCCTCACCTGTCCTCGCACCCTGGAGCTCCTCGCAGGTAAACAGGTCCTCGTGTCCCGCGCGCTCCCGGGACGTCAGGTCTGTTCGGGTCCGGCTCGGGTAGAGGTGGTCTGGAGTCCTCAGAGGGGTCCCACAGTGGTGTCAGGGGTCAAAGTTCATTCTGGCTCTGAGTCTGAAGTGTTCCCTGAAGGTCCTGCAGCTCCGACTGATCCGCATCAGGTCCCGGACTGAACTCCAGACTCATTTCACAATAAAAGCCTGCCCACAGCTCCCCCTCCCACCTCTGAGCCTGCCTACGTCCGGTTCTTACCACAATAAAAGCTCCAAAAAACACATCTGTGTCAGGATTCCTACAGAGGCCGGTTCGGTTCGGCTCGGTTCGGTTCTGAGTGAAAACTTTCATATTTGACTAAAAGTCATTAAGTTTAACTTTTTTACAATAAATAAACAGATTTTCTGCTGATATTTAGTCTTTACAAAAGCAGATTTATTTTGAAAGTCAAACTTTAACCGGAACTGATGACGTTTAATCCCAAGTGTCTTGACATAAAACCCGCGCGTGCTGACTCACCTGCTTCCACAGGTAAGAGCCTGAATCCTTCTGCGCATGCGCTCTCAGCCGCCGTGGTGAGCGCGTGAGGGTCCACGCACGGGTTCCTAGAACTGAGTCCGAGTCCATCAACGAGTGGACCGGTCCGGTACCAAGTTGTCTGTGCATCATACGAGACAGACCAGAACCAGAACCAGAACCAGGGACCGAACCTCCCCCACAACCACACGGTTCTGCTGAGCTCAGAGGGGAAAACCCAGCAGAGACCAGGGTAAACCCAGGAGCATTCCTCCAGAACCGACCCCGTCTCCTCAGTCCGGATCACATGTCAGGTCAGGAAGAGGAACCGGGTCAGTCCAGAACCGAACCTGAGGAGCAAAAACACAAAACACCTGACCTGCAGAGAAAACAGAACCTTTTGATCCAAATATTTACAGAATATTCTGAGAATTACTGACTGCTGCATGTGTACATGTACACACATTTACACACACGTGTACATGTACACACATTTACACACACATGTACATGTACACACATTTACACACACGTGTACATGTACACACATTTACAC
>NW_013954148.1:51469-51868 GCF_001266775.1 Austrofundulus limnaeus
TTTACACACTTGTGTACATGTACACAAGTGTGTAAATGTGTGTACATGTACACAGTTTTACATCCTGAGACCTAAAAAAAACATTTTTACATCTCAGGACGTAAAAAATGACGTAATTTACGTTAAAAAAGTTGTTTTTTTTACATCACAGGATGATCAGTTTTAAGCCTCCAGGTCAACAATAAACTGACAAAGTTTGAAGACGATCGGTCAAAATCCCTGGGAGTTCGTAAAAGTTCAATATGAGCAAAAGTGAAACTTAAGAATTTTTTTTACATAAATTACGTCATTTTTTACATCCTGGGACTTAAAAAAATACTTTTTTAAATGTCCTGTGATGTAAAAAATTTATTTAACATGTGTACACATACACAAATGTACACAGTATACTGCTGTGTA
>NW_013954148.1:52868-53444 GCF_001266775.1 Austrofundulus limnaeus
GTCATGACCTGTAGTCAGACCTTTGACCTGAGGCCTTGAGGTCAGACCTTTGACCTGTAACCTGAGGCCTTAAGGTCTGACCTTTGACCTGTAACCTGAGGCCTTAAGGTCAGACCCTTGACCTGTAACCTGAGGCCTTAAGGCCACATTGACCTGTAACCTGAGGCCTTAAGGTCTGACCTTTGACCTGTAACCTGAGGCCTTAAGGTCAGACCCTTGACCTGTAACCTGAGGCCTTAAGGTCAGACCTTTGACCTGTAACCTGAGGCCTTAAGGTCTGACCTTTGACCTGTAACCTGAGGCCTTAGGGTCAGACCTTTGACCTGTAACCTGAGGCCTTATTGTCAGACCTTTGACCTGTAACCTGAGGCCTTAAGGCCACATTGACCTGTAACCTGAGGCCTTAGGGTCAGACCTTTGACCTGTAACCTGAGGCCTTAGGGTCAGACCTTTGACCTGTAACCTGAGGCCTTAGTGTCAGACCTTTGACCTGTAACCTGAGGCCTTAGGGTCAGACCTTTGACCTGTAACCTGAGGCCTTAAGGCCACATTGACCTGTAACCTGAGGCCTTAAGG
>NW_013954148.1:54444-54792 GCF_001266775.1 Austrofundulus limnaeus
TGTGTTGTAACGTATTTACAGATGTGTTATAACGTATTTACAGATGTGTTATAATGTATTTACAGATGTGTTATAACGTATTTACAGGTGTGTTGTAACGTATTTACAGGTGTTGTAACGTATTTACAGGTGTGTTGTAACATATGTACAGGTGTGTTGTAACGTATGTACAGGTGTGTTGTAACGTATGTACAGGTGTGTTGTAACGTATGTACAGGTGTTGTAACGTATGTACAGGTGTGTTGTAACGTATTTACAGGTGTTGTAACGTATTTACAGATGTGTTGTAACGTATTTACAGGTGTGTTGTAACGTATTTACAGGTGTGTTGTAACGTATTTACAGGTG
>NW_013954148.1:55792-56132 GCF_001266775.1 Austrofundulus limnaeus
ATATGTACAGATGTGTTGTAACGTATTTACAGGTGTGTTGTAACATATTTACAGGTGTGTTGTAACATATTTACAGGTGTGTTGTAACATATTTACAGGTGTGTTGTAACGTATTAACAGGTGTGTTGTAACGTATTAACAGGTGTGTTGTAACGTATTTACAGATGTGTTGTGACGTATGTACAGATGTGTTGTGACGTATTTACAGATGTGTTGTAACATATTTACAGGTGTGTTGTAACATATTTACAGGTGTGTTGTAACGTATTTACAGGTGTGTTGTAACGTATTTACAGGTGTGTTGTAACGTATTTACAGGTGTGTTGTAACGTATTTACAG
>NW_013954148.1:57132-59252 GCF_001266775.1 Austrofundulus limnaeus
TGTACAGATGTGTTGTGACGTATGTACAGATGTGTTGTGACGTATGTACAGATGTGTTGTGACGTATGTACAGATGTGTTGTGACGTATGTACAGATGTGTTGTAACGTATGTACAGATGTGTTGTAACGTATGTACAGATGTGTTTTAACTAATTTACAGATGTGTTATAACGTATTTACAGATGTGTTTTAACTTATTTACAGATGTGTTATAACGTATGTACAGATGTGTTTTAACGTATTTACAGATGTGTTGTAACGTATGTACAGATGTGTTGTAACGTATTTACAGATGTGTTATAACATATTTACAGATGTGTTATAACGTATTTACAGATGTGTTACAACGTGTTTACAGATGTGTTGTTATAACGTGTTTACAGATGTGTTAAACTTATGTACAGATGTGTTAAATAATGTACAGATGTGTTAAACGTATGTACAGATGTGTTAAACGTATGTACAGATGTGTTGTAACGTATGTACAGATGTGTTGTAACGTATGTACAGATGTGTTGTAACGTATGTACAGATGTGTTGTAACGTATGTACAGATGTGTTGTAACGCATTTACAGATGTGTTGTAACGTATTTACAGATGTGTTATAACGTATTTACAGTATTTATTGATGTGTTGTAATATATTTACAGATGTGTTATAAAGTATTTACAGATGTGTTATAATGTATTTATAACGTATTTACAGATGTGTTATAACGTATTTACAGATGTGTTATAACGTATTTACAGATGTGTTATAACNAGGGACGTCTGAAGACCTGTAAAGACCCAGCTGAGGACAGGTGTCTCATGATCAGAGGGACGTCTGAAGACCTGTAAAGACCCAGCTGAGGACAGGTGTCTCATGATCAGAGGGACGTCTGAAGACCTGTAAAGACCCAGCTGAGGACAGGTGTTAAAGCATCATTAGTTTTAGGTGACTGGTTAAAACTCAGGGTTTTTTTTTTTTTTTGGTAAATTAGAAAAATGACATTTTCTGTGACAAAATGTGAAAGATGAAGTGATGAAAGCAGCTGAAACCTGCAGAGGCTGAAACAGAAATGTCTCCTAATCCTAATAAACCTAAAAACCTGTTGGACTGACCCAGGTTCTGACCTAGGTTCTGACCCGGGTTGTGGCTGTGACCCAGAGGGACCATGTAGAACAATCTAATGGCTGGATGTTAATCAGAGTCTGGAAGGACACAAACAGATGGTTTTTTTATAAAAACAACTTTATTTACAGGAGCAGACCACCGGGCCGGCCCACAAACCCAGACTCCAGTGCTCCCAGTGGAATGCTGTCTGTGGCTGAGGTTGGGAACTTTCTGAATTCTTCCAGCTGTTTGTTTAGTCTGAGTGTGCAGCTGTTTAATGACAGGCTGCTGTGAGCTCACACAGGTGGAGGTGACCTGACAGTCCAATTAATACCAAATAATCACAACAAACAGTCTAATTAACATGAAACAACCTGCTGCTCCATCAACTCCACTTCCTGTCACACCACACCTGAACCAGAGTCCAGGTGAGCAGAACCGGGACGCTCAGAGACAAACAGGAGCTGGTGGTGCGTTCAGGGAGCGTGGGAGTTCTGGTCACAGCTGGAGCTGCTGACTAACGAGACCAGGACAGAAAACCTGACAGGTCAGGTGTGTGAGACCCTGAAGAGGACAGTTCTGCTCAGGACTAGAAAGCGTAGCGGGTCCGGATGTCCTCCAGCTTCTTGGAGACCTCAGGTGGGGTCCGGTCCAGTTCCTCGGCCACGCTCTTCTGTTTGTGTGGATCCATACTGTTGAACTGCTCACACAGGTCTCCATCAATCACGTTCTGAGGAAACAAACACAAACTCAGCTTAGCTGCCCTCATCCACAACTTCTGACCCACTAGTCCCCCCTACCCCCAAAGATCCAGACTCTCCTGGAACCCTGAAGTGGTTCTGGATCAACGGTTCTCCAGACTCTGATCAAACTAGACAATACAAGAAGTTTAACCTCTTCAGCCCCAACGGGTTTTCTTGATGTTTTTTTTCTCTAATATTAATTAAATTTTTTTATTTTTTTTCTCCCACCTGAATAATTTTCACATTAGACAGTATATAACCATTTAAAACCATAATGAAT
>NW_013954148.1:60252-65111 GCF_001266775.1 Austrofundulus limnaeus
TAACGTATTTACAGATGTGTTATAATGTATTTACAGATGTGTTATAATGTATTTACAGATGTGTTATAATGTATTTACAGATGTGTTGTAATGTATTTACATATTTACAACAATTCCATTTTGTACAGTTTGTTTACTTCTGATTCAGCTGCTTGATGTTTGAACTGTTTGATGAATGTAAAATTAGTTTCATGAGTTTTTAGCCAAGAGTCTTAGTTTGTATTGATCCCAAACATGTCCAGGTTCAACTGACAGATCTTAAGTTAAAGAAGTTAAAGAAGTAGAAAAAGGGAAACAGTGTTTTGCCCCTGATACCAGAGACATGGGGCTCAACAGGTTCTTCTCTGCAGCTGACAGAACCTGAAACAGAACAAATCCATCAGAGACCTGAGAGCCTCTTTAGGGACCAGATGTCTGTGTGGATCTTTGAATCCAGAACCAGAAGCAGAACCACTTGAACAAACTACTAGAAGGTCCAGATCAGTCCTGGAGCACCTGAACCTTCTAGAACCACTGACCTTCACGGGGAAGTAGTAGGACCTGAAGCTGAGGTGGTCTCTGCCACACAGCGGGGGGAACTCAGAGCGCATGTGCATCTCTAGATGTTGGAAGAAGTCGTGGTCCTGGAGACAAACAAAGACCGGACCAGGTGAAGATCTGAACATGTTGAGACCAGGACCTGAGCCACAGGTTCAGGACCGTCCAACAGAAGCAGTATTTTAAACCCTGAACAGATTTACCTCGTGTGAGGTGAAGGGGACCAGGATCCCGATGCCCCCGGACAGGGTAGTGTAGACCAGGGACTCAGACCCTCCAGGGATCAGGGTGGTCTTCTGCAGGGACAGTACTGTCTCTCCTACATGGTAGTTGACCACCACTTCAGCCTGAAACACAAAGAACACAGGTGGTTCAGTCAGGAGCCTCAGAACCTTCATCAACAGGAGGAGAGCCAGGAGAACCATGACTCAGCATTATTTTAATGACAGACTCCAGCTGCTCCTGAGCTGTGAGGACAGTTTGAGCTGGACGGGACCAACCACAGAACATTCTGGATGAGCCGGGCGTCGACAGGAAAGCAGCAGAACTTTTCCAAAGGAATCGATGTGTTTGGAGGTAAAAATAGCCGAAGAACGCTGCGTCACAAAGAATCCAGCTCATCATGTCTGAGCTGCAGGGACTTTCCCCGTGCATGTGCTGCCTCAGCACTTCAACAGGATGTGAGGGACCAGGACGCAGCGTGTGAGCTGATGAAGATGAGGAAGAGGAGCTGACTGATGACAGTTACCTTCTGTGAGGCTCCGTTCAGGAGACCCCTGTCCCACAAGGCTTTGTTCCCTGTGGGGTCTTCATCCACGTCGTCGCTGGTGTTGGGAGGGAGACGCACCTGAGAAGACAAAGCTGAGAGGTAAAAGCTGTTCACCTCCTCAGAGCTCTGCAGACGTCAGGAGACGCTGCTGAGGTTTATTAGTCTGCATGTTTCAGAATGAAGCTGTAAGAACCTGACTGTCAGGTAACTCCTCCTCCACAGCAGAGCGTCTAAAGCTGAGAGCACTTCCAAAACAAAAACACTAAACCAGGCTTATTATGGTTAATCCTTCCATTTCCTGTACACACTTCTTCCTCTCAGGGTCACTGGTGCCCATATCCAGCAGTCACAGTGTGAGGGGCGGGGCCACCCTGGACAGGTCTCAGTCCATCACAGGGCCTTAACAAAAACTAACTAAATAATGAAAACTGAAACCTTTTAGTTAACTAAAATAAATAAAAACTGTAATAAAATGAAAAAAAAAAAACAATAACTAAAACTGTATAATCTTTTTACAAAACTAACTCAAACTAACTGAATTTATAGACAGAATAATNCCCTGCCCCTGTCCCCTCCCCCCTCCATCGTCAACTCCAGCGAGATCCTGGTGGAGCTGGAGCGCAACAACAACTCTGCCAACGCCAAGCGCAAGAAGGGGCCAACGGGGGGCGACAGCGAGCCCAACCTGATCGACTGCCTGCTGGTCAGCCCGGCCGTCAACACGCTGTCCATCCAGCTGCCGGCGCAGGCCGACCGCGTCCTGGGCTGCTTCGCCCTCATCCTCAAGATGCTGTGAGTCCAAACCAGAGGGACCATAATTAACTAAAACTAACTAAATAACAAAAAACTGAAATTTAAAAAACATTTTAGTAACTAAAATAAATAAAAAATGTAATAAAATGAAAAAACAATAACTAACTAAAACTGTATAATCTTTTTACAAAACTAACTCAAACTAACTGAATTTATAGACAGAATAATCTTAGTTTTAGTGTTTCAGTTTATTTTAATGGAGWAGTTTCCATCAGCTGTGGTCTGTAACAACACTTGTTTACAGTCTGCTGCTGCTCAGCATCACCTGCTGAATGACAACAACAGTTGGGAGAAAACAACAACAACAACGTCCACTTTGGGATTTCTTTGAATCTGACTGAAAAATCAAACCAAGTGTGTTGTAGTGGAAACAGGTGATAAAACAGGTGGAAAACTTCTGAAGAGAAAAACTGCATGAATCAAACTCACACAAGATGCTAACTGTGACTATCTGACAGCTTGGTAGCTTTTTCTCTCCCTCCTGACCTTCCTTATCTTCCCTGCTGGAGCCTTCTCTACGTCTTCATCTGAAACCAGAAATTATGGATATTTTTATTTTTATGGACTTGGTTAGCTGGTCTCTTAATAAATTTTTGGAACAAAGTTTTTTCTTCTTCCATGGGAGGACATGTCAAAGGTTGGACCTCTGTTCTGTTCTGGATATATATCTGGACTCTGATCACTGGATTCTACAGACTGACTTGGTGGTCTCCTGGTGGTCTACAAAACAGCGTCGGAGGCTTTTCATCTCCTGGCTGACTGACCGATATGAAGGATTGCTGTTCTATCAGCACTCAGACTTTTTCCTTGAGTGAGCTGGACTCGATCTGCAAGCGGTTCTGCTGAGGGTCGCGGGCCGGCTGTGGTTCCTGGACTTTGCTGGCCAGATGGAAGTGATTTTGGAGAAGCTGAGAGCTTAGCTCGGTGGGATTGTCCACATTATTTGTCTGATTGGATTCACCACATTGGATGTACCAGCAGACATTAAGGCAGATGGAAAATTGTTAGTCTGTCTGACCAAAAACATTTTCTCTGTTCCCAAACAACTGATTACAAATCCACCCCCCAGCCCCATGTGAAGGCTGTGGATCTAAATTCTCCTGGTGTTTACATCAACTTGAGGCTCCTCCCCCATCACTCGGACTAATCTGATCCCCTGAAGGTCAACCTGGAACTGCACAGAATGAAAAATTCAACACCAATATTCTGAACTATGACTGAAATATTGGTTTTTCTTTTGGGGGGCTGGGCTCTTTGGACTCATTCCCTCTAAACTCACTCACTCCTCTGGTTAATAAATGTGCTCTTGCTTGTTGAGGTTTTTTTCTATAAACACCATAGTGTATCATTTCGTTGATATAATAAGATTTTTTTTCCTCATCCAACCTTCTGTGGTATTTAGTTTTTCTTTTTAAAGGTAGAGCGACCCCTGCTGGTTACTGCATGACCTGATCACCTGTTGCCCATATTTTTGTCATGTGTGTCTTCTTCAATGGGTGTTCTTAAATGTAATTTCATTGTGCAAACGATGACAATAAAGGCATCAATCAATCAAATCATAAAAATGCAATTATAACTAATAAAAACTAGTAAATCCTCAGTAAAAACTAATTCAAACTGAATTAAAAGAAAAAAGTCAACAAAATAAAACTAAACTATAATGAAAAATCAAACTATTATAACCTTGCACCAAATCCAGACATTTTATTGTGAAAAGCTGATGTGAATCCTGCTTTCAGGCCGCGGTGGTCTGAACTTACGATGCTGATGTTGCCGAACTTGTCAGCAGAAGCCATGGTGTCGTAGTCGAGCAGGCAGGCCGTGGTCACCCAGCGGGGGTACGTGTCGTCTGCAAAGATGATGAGCTGGTTCTCGTTGCGGCGGTAGCGAACCCAGAAGAGACTCTCCTGAACATCGGAGATGATGACTCGCTGGCCCACAGTGTAGATCCCAGTCACCAGGTTAGGAACGTGCTGCAGAGGAAGGAAAGATCACAAGCAGGAAAACACTGTTATTTACAACCTGAAATGTTTTAACCACAAGAACTAAATATGAAGAAGATCCAAGCAACAGATGTGTCCTCCTGCTGGAGTCCAGCCTAGATCCTGCCTGAGGTCCTGAGGTCTCACAAACATCCTGAAGAAAAACTTTCCTTTAATGAAATGAGCTGTAAAGACTTCAGAAACATCTCTATCTGCTAACATATCTGTTTTAACTCCTCTTTATTCATCAGCTGAACTAACGACACATCAGAGCTGTTTTTACTTCTCATGCAGAGGCTGCTGACAGTATCTAACAGGTCTGTCTGAAATGATGCCAGGTGGTCTTTAAGACAAATAAAAACAGATGAAGCCTGAGTGGAGAGGACCAGGATCATTAAACTCACCTTGTTCTCACATTTACGCAACAGCTTCTTTTTGCCCAGATCGTAGATCCTCAGCAGCTTCCCGACTCCGACCAGAACACGTCCCTGAAACGGAGCGATGGCCAGTGGGACGTCCTCTACGGGGGTCTGGAGACAAAACAAGCTCCTCTTTACTCCTCATTAAAACAGAAACTCTTCTTGTAGTAAATGTACTTCTTGTTTGTAGTATTTATCTTCTGCTTCATTTTTGTAAAAGTATCAGTTTGTTTGTTGAAAATAAGGCGCTCTTTCATTCACAGCATGATTTACTTTTATTTTTATGGTCCTGTATATAAATGGTTTTATATTTATGGTCCTGTATATAGATGGTTTTAT
>NW_013954148.1:66111-67650 GCF_001266775.1 Austrofundulus limnaeus
ACATGAGGTCATATTATACGAGATCGTATTACACATGAGGTCGTATTACACATGAGGTCGGATTACACATGAGGTCGTATTACACATGAGGTCGTATTATATATGAATAAATACGGTAAGTTAATTATTTTAGGAAGGTGTTGCTATAATGGACTGATTTAACTAGTGACCAAATATCTTCTGGTTAGTAAACTCACAGGAACATCACAAACTGGAGGATGTATTGATAAATATGTTGATTCAAACCATAAAAAAACTAATACTAGAACTAATAAAATCTAAACTAAAACTAAGCATTACAAATGCAATAATAACTAATAAAAACTAACAAAACCACTGTAAAACCTAATTAAAACGGAATTAAAAGAAAAAAAAGTCAAAATGAAATAAAATTAAACTATAATGTAAAAAAAAAACTATTATAATCTTTCTCCAAACGTTTCAGTTTGTTTCAATGTGTTTCACAATCCAGCTCCAGGAAGTTGAACTGGAACAGCCTCCATGACTGGAGAGAAAAATGTCTTCTAGACATGTTTAAAGTCTGAACTCCATGTTTGAGGCATGGAGCTGCTCCTCACAGCAGACTGGTAGTTCCACACTTTACAACTCATTCAAGGAAACAAATGTTCATTTAAAGACTCTGGGTTGTTTAACATGTGTGACCTGAGTCTGTCTCACGTGTCTCCAGTCTTCTCGCTGCAGGGCGTAGCGTCCTCTTGTCTTTGTCCTCACCGGCTGTTTGTGGTTTTCAGGTCGGACTACGATGACTGGAGACCGGCTCTGGCCAGCCTGCTGCAGCCCATCCCCTTCCCTAAAGAGTGAGTAATGCTCTCAGCTGGTTCACCTTCAGTAAAACACAGTAACTGTCCTCTGTCAGCTTAAAGTGATGAAATGAGACATCAGATCTGGATCTGATTGGTCCCTCACATGAAGAAGACCTGGACCACATAACAGTCAGACTTGGGTCACTTCTGTCTGCAGAAACCTGATTACAGATTACAGACTACAGACATCTGTTCACTTTGATCAAAAACAACAGAGAAACATCTGCTCCTCTGTCCTGAGGGACCAAACTTTACAGAAACTTTACTGAAACTTTAAACTTTACTGAACATTATTGAAAAATTTACAGAAACTTTACTAAAATGTTACTGAAATGCCACTAAAACTTAACTAAACCTTTACAGAAACTTTATGAAAACTACAGAAACTTTATGAAAACTACAGAAACTTTATGAAAACTACAGAAACTTTATGAAAACTACAGAAACTTTATGAAAACTACAGAAACTTTATGGAAACATGACTGAAAATTTACTAAAATGTTGCTACTAAAACTTGACTAAACCTTTACAGAAACTTGATGAAAACTACAGAAAAATGACGAAACTTTATGAAATCTTTACAGAAACTTTTCGGAAATTTTTCAAAACTTTTACTGAAACTTCAGAGGAGGTTCAGGTTCAGGAAGGAAACTATCAAAAATTTGCAATTTGAAAAAACTTTTCATGGGAATTAAAAAAGATTAACGGGTAGAAA
>NW_013954149.1:0-1504 GCF_001266775.1 Austrofundulus limnaeus
CTCTTGGAGGAGAGACGAAACGTTTCATTAGAGAAGAACCCGTCCAGAAGACCTATACAATTTTTTTTACAGTCCTTTTATTTGAATGATTATGTCCTGCTGGAGTGTGACATGATTTGTTTGTGTACAAACTAATACAGTATCAGCGTTTTATATATTTATGCTTCTCATTTAACCACAGTTAAATTCACTCTATCTAGGAGGCACAGTTTATATGGTAATTTTTTTTACAATAACAAGCTGGAATAAAAACAAGCAAAAATGAAATAAAATTAACAACTTTCTACTGCTTGTCTTTTTTAAAAATGTAAGGAGAAGAAGTAAAAAGTAGGTTGAAAAATAATTACTCAAGTACAGATACCCAAAAATTCTACTTAAGTACAGTATGTTTTTTTTTTGAAATATAACATTTTCTGTGGGCTTCATTAAGACGCATTGAAAACAAATGGAGCAGCTTGGGTTTGGTCCAACACTGCCTCCTTCTGACATTATATGAGAGCTTCTGCAGAATTTAAGTATCATACAACATTTAAAGCTGCATTGATCACAGAAGTGTGGATTTTTCCTGTGTTTAAAGATTTATAATAGTTTAATATTTATGCAAATTAAGTTGCTCAAGTGCACAATACAATACTCAGTCCTGCAGCTCCAGCACATCTGATTTAAATAAATGAGCAGCTTTGCATTTCTAACAAATCAGTTTGACTCATTTTGCACACTTCATTAAAAAAAAACCCAGATATCGGGGAATCCTTTACTTTGCAACGTTTACTAAACAAAAATGTGTTTTTATGGTAGGTAAGAAAGAACAAAGAAAAAAGATTTGGACATAGAAAAAACTAAATTAAGTGGGGTGGGTGTGAAAAATAAGTTTAAACTCATACCCAGTCCTTTGAACATGTAAATATAATATTTCACTGTTGTTCTTCTTTTGTTTGCTTTTTGTTTTAAATTTTTGTTCTTTTGTATGTAACTTTGTTTATTCTTTAGTTACTTTACATTAAATAAAGTCAAAGTCAAAAGGTTGGTTCTTTTTTCTGAAACAGTGTATGTAAGCCTAAAAAGGTTGGGTGTTTTATTTTGAAACTAAGTGAGTGTTAACATGACTGAGTTGGGTGTTTTATTTTGAAACAATGTGTGTGTTTGTATTAACCTGACTGAGTTGGGTGTTTTATTTTGAAACTAAGAGTGTGTTTTTATTATCCTGACTGAGTCAGGTGTTTTATTTTGAAACTTAGTGTTATCCTGTCTAAGTTGAGTGTTTTAATTTTAAACTGAGTGTGTGTTTGCATTATCCTGACTGAGTTGGGTGTTTTATTTTGAAACTGAGTGTGTGTTTGTATTAACCTGACTGAGTCAGGTGTTTTATTTTGAAACTTACAGTAGTGTTATCCTGACTAAGTTGAGTATTTTATTTTGAAACTGAGTGTGTATTTGTGTTAACCTGACTGAGTTGGGTGTTTTATTTTGAAACTGAGTGTGTATTTGTGTTAACCTGACTGAG
>NW_013954149.1:1634-3095 GCF_001266775.1 Austrofundulus limnaeus
TGACTGAGTTGGGTGTTTTATTTTGAAACTGAGTGTGTATTTGTGTTAACCTGACTGAGTTGGGTGTTTTATTTTGAAACTGAGTGTGTATTTGTATTAACCTGACGGAGTCAGGTGTTTTATTTTGAAACTTAGTGTGTTAGTTGTGTGATCCCGAGCTGAATGTTTGGAGGCAGGCTCCTCCAGACCAGCAGATCTTCGTCAGTTCTTCGGGGTGAACAGATCCTTGTTTGGGGCGGTCCGGTGTCTCGGTGTCTCTGTGTCTCGGTGTCTCAGTGGACATGTGGGGCAACAGTTGTTCTGACTTCATCCTGGTACCAAGCTGATGTTTTTCAACACAAAGTATGAAGAAGCCTAAACTGATCCGAGAAACGGAAGCAAGTTTCATCAGAAGTGAGCGGCTCCCGGATGGCTGGATGTGATCCGGACTTGGGCTGCGGGGTTCTGGCTCTGGCTCTGGCTCTGGTTCTGGTTCTGGCTCTGGCTCTGGTTCTGGCTCTGGCTCTGGTTCTGGCTCTGGTTCTGGATCTGGAGGGAGACTCCTCTGGTTTGCTGCAGTCAGAGGAGGTCGGTTGTGTCAGTGAAATGAGTTGATCAGTGCGCTGAACGCTGCAGCCCGATTAGACTGACGCTCCAACCACAGATAGCCCGGCTCGGCACGGCTCGGCACGGCTCGGCACGGCAGTCCACGGCGGTCCATTGTTTAAGGTAAAGATTAAACGTCCTTCTCTTATCGGTCCAGTTTGGTTTCACGCGATGATCTGAATGAATGTTTGGTTTTTAGGAGCTCGTTGATTGAGCATCACTGACAATGAAACATGATTTTATCTCATTTTGTAGACGCATTCCACACCCAAGGTCATCTCATTTTAATTTATTTTTTTATCTGTGTCATGTGACACAACTTGTGGCTCCCCAGGAGTGAATTAGCTCTGGTCAGGATCAGGTCCTGGCTCCTGCAGGCAGACGGATCGGACACACCGTGCATTTCAATGCTTGGAGAAGTATTGGCAGTGGCTGCAGTCTGCATATGTTTTCTGCTAAAGTTGTGTCAGAGCCTCTGTGTAACACCTGCCAGCTTTATTTATTCACCTCCAGTGGACATGATTGTTTTACTGCTGTCTGAGTCTTTACAGCTAACAGCCATAACAATGATCCCTGCAGGGTTCACAGTCAATTTTACAGTGTTAATTCAACACTTAAAGAGCTCAATTTAACACTGTGTCCGAGTCTATTTGGTCCTTATCGGAATTCAGTTTAACTCTTTCCATAGCGTTAAATTTTCAGAGTACGATTTAACTCTAAACAGAGTTAAAAATTAACACTGACTAACACTGAACAGTGTTAATAAAACTTAACACTGTACTATGTCAATAAAACTTAACACTGTTCAGTGTTAATAAAACTTAACACTGTACTATGTCAATAAAACTTAACACTGTTCAGTGTTAATAAAACTTA
>NW_013954149.1:4306-6677 GCF_001266775.1 Austrofundulus limnaeus
TTAACACTGTACAATGTTAATAAAACTTAACACTGACTAACACTGTACAGTGTTAATAAAACTTAACATTGTACAGTGTTAATAAAACCTAACACTGACTAACACTCTACAGTGTTAATAAAACTTAACACTGCACAGTGTTAATAAAACTTAACACTTCAAGTCAAATAACTCTTATGAGAGTAATTATTAATCTAAGCAGAGTTAATAAGGAACTCCTCTGTGGTGACAAATCAACTCTGATTCTCATGTTTTTCAACACTGAGTTATTGATGGTTAACACTGGAGATACCTCCTATAAGTGTTAATTTGACACTCTACTCTTTTGATGCGTAAAGGGGTGTAAAACAGACACAATGAGGTGTCATTACACAGCTAATCTGAAAGTGTAAGTTTAACATTGTAGAGTTAAGATAAACTCTTTTTAGTGTTGCATTTACGTTACAAACATGTACAAAGGGTTGCCTTCAGGCTCAGGCCTCCCTTGAAAAAGAGATCTGAGATCTCAATGGGACTTGCCTGGTAAAATAATGTTAGTTAATTAATTAATAATAAGTGTAATGGAGTCGACCTTCACACACCAGGAAATATCTCTCACTCATGGTGTCGTTTTATGGTCAATAACACAAACTTAAACTTGATCAACTGATAAACCAGAACAAAACAACAAGAACAACAAATTTTTACTCTCATGAACGTCTTTAATAGTCATAAACATACAAACACATCATTTCTACAAGATTACCCAGAATTCCTTGCTGTGAAACTACTGGTCTGTCTGATATGACGTGGAAGAGGGCGGGGCTTTTCAGAATACTGCTTTCAACACTGCATGGTGTCATATAACAACACTGTTAAGTGTTATATAAGACTTAACAGTGGGCGGGGCTTATTTAACACTGTCCAGTGTTGAGACAACACTGAGGAAATCAACACTGTGAGTGAGTTAGTGTTATCCTGACTAAGTTGAGCGTTTTATTTTTAAACTGAGTGTGTATTTGTGTTAACCTGACTGAGTTGGGTGTTTTATTTTGAAACAGTGTGTTTGCATTATCCTGACTGAGTTGGGAGTTTTATTTTGAAACTTAGTGTGTTTGCATTATCCTGACTGAGTCAGGTGTTTTATTTTGAAACTGTATGTGGGTTTGCGTTAACCTGACTGAGTTGGGTGTTTTATTTTGAAACTGAGTGTGTGCTTGCATTATCCTGACTGAGGTAGGTGTTTTATTTTGAAACTGAACTGTGAATTAACACCAACACTGGAAGTCAGTTTACTCAGAAAGTGTTAAAATAACACAAGGGGGAGTTAAATCGACACTGAAAAGCTCAACACTGCCATTTTAACACTGTTTTTTTTACTGTGTAGTTACCCCTTGTCAACTACAGGCCAACTTCTGACAATTTCTAACCAAAGAAATCTGATTTTCTGTTAAACTAGTGTAAATCCTGAGAGCTGAATAACTGCTGAAATCTGAGGAATGAGTTTAATCTGAGTTGTCAAAAAGAAGCACAATGCTAGTAAATTACAAGAGTAGGAAAACTAATATAAACAAAGCAAAATACTAGCTCAAAAGCAAAGTTTAAGGTCATGGTTCTCACCTGGAAAAGAGATGGGGCTGAGTTTTTGACTCAAGCAGATATGGAGTCTTGTTCTCAGGTGAGGATGGAGAAGAAGATGGATTGGAGCATTGCTCTTTTTTGTTTTGCTGAAGAATCGAACAAGCAAAAAGGCAAAACTGTCAATTTAATGGTCCGTCTAATATTCCAGCCCTCACCTGTGATCTTGAAATATGAATCATGACCAAAAGAACAATAAACAAGTGTCTGTAATACAGTAGCTTCCTTTGCAAGAACTGAGATTTGGAGATAAAGTGAGGAGCTTCATCATCTGGGGTGGTCTTGAAGTAGGACCACTGCCTCCCTGAAGGAGGTTTTTAAAGCAGGTGCCACCGGGAGGAGAACCAGAGACAAACACTAAATTTGTCCTTATGCATCTCAGTAATCCAGGTAGAAAAATATTTTAAAAAATTAAGTAGGTCCTCTGAATGTTTTCCCCCCCGAAACGCTTCATTAAAGGGGAAAAAATGTTGTAGAAGGCGTTCTTTTAGGCTTTGGAACATTGACATGTCCCTCAGGAGGAGTTGGAGAGTCAATGTCAGATTTATGTTGTAGGGGTGTAAGAAAATATCGATACACTGAAATATCGCAATATTTCATTTCCCGATACTGTATCGATATTCTAAAGCCCTGTATCGATTTTTTATTAAGGTTTAAAACATCAACTTTCCTGCCAGCTGTTCATTTTTATGTTGTAGTTCAGCCTCTGGTCACTAGTTGGCAGCAGTGAGCCAGCCATTTCACTCCTCTACCT
>NW_013954149.1:12981-14384 GCF_001266775.1 Austrofundulus limnaeus
GTTCAGAGGTGCTACGTTTTAATTTTAATTTAATGTTTTTATTTTAAATAAAATATAAATTAATGTTTTTAACTTTTAATTTAAAAAAGCAGTGTTTGTTTTTATATTTATGAGGTTCTATTCCTAAATAGGTAGGGGAGTTGAAAAAGGAAAAACCTGGGTACTTAAGAGGATAAAACTGGGGTGGCCAGCTTATTCTCGGGGGTGGGGGTGGTGGGGCATGCCCCCCCTCTGCTGGCACCCCTGCATCAGGGTTTCCTTTGGCCTCCTGGATGTTCCTCTGATTACCATCCTAATGAGTTTTAGTGGACAACCCTCTCTCGGCTGGTTTTCTGTGGCAGAGTCTTTACATTTCCTTGGTCTTCATGATGGTTTTTGCTCGGTGGTAACAAACATTACTACATAGAGATGTCCTGTTGATTCTGGAGGCTGTCAGAACAGATGTAGATCATTTGACAGTTGAGTTGCTCACAGGTGATATAGTGGAAAATAAGTTGTACTGGTCTTCTGAGGTGTCCTCATTAGGAGGGTCTAACATGTCTGTTTCCAGTTTAATGTTAAATCATGATGCCTTTTAAATGGAACGCCCTTCCAGTTATGGTACTGATGGCCTTTTCTTTGTCTTACTGATGAGCTTTGTTTAACTCTGACAATCTTAGGTTAGACAGATTGTGCAGCAGCCGTCTCCCCTGGGATTTACTGCTTGACATTTCTTTGAACAAATTACTAAGCATCGACAAGCTAGGTCTTCCTGTTTCCCCTTTCTTTTTGCTGTCACAGAGCTCTTATTTAATTACAGTATATATCTTCTGGAGGCTGTAGTCCGGTCTTTAAATCAAAGGGAATGAATACATGGACCACTTTTCACTTAAACTTTCTATATAATTAGGGCTGCATCAATTGCAGTTTTCTGGCTGATTACCTATCTTTATAAAGTTCGACCTACCGATTTTAATTTTGATTACACATTTTTAAATAACTGACACTGTCAGGTGTTATACGGTCACAACACACCTTCAATGTTTCAATCTTATTTGAGTGAAAAACACAGAACAAAACCCTTGAAACAACACAAATTTGCAAAAAATATCTTCCGATCTTCCAAAAATAAGGAAATCGGGGCACCCCTATATATAGTTATTTAAAATAAGCTTCCCTTTACTTCATAATTGAGAAGTATTTATTTTTGTAAAAATAAAAACTGAAATAAATCCAGGATTTAAGGCTGCAAAACAGAAGGAATACTGAAGGGATGAATACTTTTAAAACCCATTGTGCATGCATGCTGGGATAATTGGAAAACTTAAATGAACCTTTGGTGAAGAAGTGTGTGTGGGGCTTCAAGTGTGTGTGTGTGTGTGTGTGTGTGTGTGTGTGTGTGTGTGTGTGTGTGTGTGTGTGTG
>NW_013954149.1:14619-15835 GCF_001266775.1 Austrofundulus limnaeus
GTGTGTGTGTGTGTGTGTGTGTGTGTGTGTGTGTGTGTGTGTGTGTGTGTTTAGCCCTGAGATAAGCTGGCTGCTGCTGCTCTGGGCTGTACCCCTCCTCCTGCCCGTTGACTGCTGTGATGGCTCCAGACCCCTCATGACCTCGGGATTATGCGAGCAGAGAAAATGAGTGCATGAGTCCGAGTCTGAAAACAGAGGAGAACGGAAAGCCATTTGTGCATTCAGACACTTGGACAGTCAAACACAAATATTAATTTCTCAATTTCTTTACACAGAATAATTAAAAATATGAACATGTTCACCATGACATCTTATCTACCATAAAACCACGAGTTAACCTTATTAGTTAACAGTAACTTTGTTTTATAAACATCCCAAAACGTAAGGAAATGTCTGTTTGGTAGATTATTTCTTTGTTGTATCGATGCTTCTTGGCTATAAATCTTATATCATTGAAAAGCCTGTTAAAATCCCTTTTAAATTGTGTAACATTTGTAAGGAACAAGCATTTATGGGATGTAGCAATGTGATCCGAATCTTTTGAACAGCTCCTTGCAGCGAACGATAGGAAGTTGTGGACATAAATAGCCATTTCTAGTTTTATTTATTTTATTATACATAATATCGTTGTCTTTTCTCCTTAACCACCAAGACAATTGTTTCTATTTTGCTTTTTCACGGAAAACAAACAGAAGGGTAGAGAAAACACATGGTTCCACCCGTGTAACGTGACGACGCATCTCCCTACGTGATAACGTAACTTGTTCAAAATCGAACGTCTCTGATCTGGATCCCTTCAAAGTGTCATTCGTCCTATCTGTAGTGGGATGAGCAGTAGAGCTGAGTATGTGGGTTGTGCACATGAAGAATTTGCCAAATCATCTCTGCCAAACTGCTTATTTTGTTGTTGTTATCTACTTTTCTTTGGTATGTATGTGCTGCCATTTCAGGGGCGGGGCCACAGGGGCGTTTGCCCCAGCTGAAATCTGATTGGCCCTCTGATGTGCCACTGTCCTGTCACTCATCTGTCCTTTACCCCACAGATTCTTGACCTATGGGCCGGCCTCGAGCGCCACCTTGAGGGCCTCAAAAGAACAACAATTTTAAACTTTGGGCCACAGAGGGCCGTGGGACCACATCGATTTTGAATAAGGTGCAATACACTTTCTCACCACTAGTAGCAGTAGTGCACCACTCAGATGTTTAACAACTTTTT
>NW_013954149.1:16386-20230 GCF_001266775.1 Austrofundulus limnaeus
TTGCAGCCCTAAATTTTATTTTTACAGTTTTTTTATTTGGAACATTTAAGTTAAATATTTCACAATTTTATTTATTGAATTATCTATCTTTGTTGTTGTTGTTTATGTTTAAAAAGTTATTTTTGTGCTGATAAGCCTGAGTGGTCTGTTGACTGACCTTTGTATTTGTTCAAATAATTGTTATGGGCAGGTTACAATATAAAAGTGTTTGTTAAAATCATGTCTTGTGATTATTTGACAGGAGTTTTACTCTTTAACTGTAAGTTTTTTTAATTTAGTTATGTTAGTTATGATAGTTTAGTTATGATGTAAATACAATAAAAATTAAACCCAGATTTAGAATAATTATTATTTTGATCCGTACATTGTTAATGTCTGACTGGGCCTCGTGCCTCTTTATGTTCAACAAATTGATGGTAAATGCAGTTCCATGTTCAAACACTAGAGGCATTAATGAGTCAAAGTCCAGAATGAATCAAACTTCTTCTCTTCTTCCTGCAGAAAAACTCAACTGATAAATAAGAGCTGAATTTTTTCACATGCTGTGTGCTTGAGAATATTTTATCTATATACAGTAAAATTGCATGAAAAATTGGTAAGAAGAATTTACTGTGCAAACTTTTTTTAATTGCAAGTGTTGTGTTTGAACATGTGTGACTGGTTAAATGTATACATCTGACCCAAACTGGAGATTTGTGTGCAACGATTTTGAACAAATTACTTGCCCCTTCATAAATATTGTGGCCCCTCGATGGCCTCTTTTTCAGAAAAGTCCTAGATCTGCCACTGTGCCAGTTATAAGAGTTATTACCCAGGTTTTGTTACAACAAATACATCTACATCTACATCTACTAAACACAAACTTCTCATTTTGTGCTAAGTTTAGTTACTAACAGCCCACAGACTCAAACAACTGCACAGGTTCTGCTCACTTCATTTATAACGTGGCAATTCACAACAAAAGTCAGTCCCAATGAACGAACAACAAAAATAACTAGACATGGGTTTTTACGATGTAAAAACAAGTGTGCATTGCCATGTAGCATGTCATTGTAGCATGGCTTTGCCTGCAGCATTGGACTTGCAGAAGTAACTTTGACCAAGTTCAAATGTGTTTTCTATACCAGCTTGTGCCTGTCACGTCAGCAGGTGTTTGTAATTAAGGTAATTGTGTGACAATATGAATTTGGAGGAGATTTTTTTGTTAAAGTTGCGTTAGCTGGGTTTTGAACCCTGATCTCCCACATGAAAGTCCATGACATAGACAATTAGACCAATGGAGTTGTGGAAGAAGGTGGTGCCAGGGGTTGGTTTGTATGTGTGCAGAAGGAGGCCACATTGCCAATGCAATTATTGACACAAAACTGCCTAATATTACAACAATAGAGCAATATTAAGATAATGATATAGTAAAACATCAAAAATATAATCTTATTAGTATTGTAAACACTGAACTATTGAGATTAAATATAAAAAACTATGGTGCAGTACCAAGTTGAGTACAGCTGGGGGCAGTATTGGACCATTACAAGGCCCCATTGACTCCMATTTTATGAATTTGGAATAAAGTTTCAACATTAATATTTCAAAAACTATAAGTTTTACAGGCACCAAAAGGCATAGCCATCGTTTGGCACAGGAGCTTTACAGATATAAATTACAATGGCAGCTCTAGGACAAAGTATGCAGGAGGCGAAGCATGGCAAAGTTGAGATGACTTGGATGGGAAATGAGTCACAATAGTGTGCATTGCATTGGCAATGCACACTGACAAGTTTGAAATCAATTCAAAACAAATTCAAGTTCAGGTCCAATTACAGCCAATAAAATCAAATTTTGATACAATAAAATCCCCAAACAGTACATGAAATGCCAATTAGTAAAAAAAAAAGTTGTTTGAAGAAGCCAGCAGATTGTCTCGATCTTCACTTCATGACTCATGAAGGCCACAGCAGAAAGGAACGACTGAAACCTGCAGCTCCAGGCTCAGGATGGGCGGCTAGAGGTGGAGAGGACAGGAAAGAGACACAGAAGGGTGGGTGCAGGTGTAGTTTGTATGAGAAACAGAAAAACACAGGTTAATGACAGCAGCAGGAGCATTTTATACAGCAGAGAGTTAAAATGTTGTCAGTTTGTTAACCAGCAGTCTAATCCCACAGCAGCATAACTGAGGTTAGAAACATTTACAATAATCCAGCCTAGAACCAGACAGTCCAGGAAACATGTTGGAGTTAAACAGCAATTCTGGGGTTCCTTCTTATGTTCATGGTTTTTTGGGCTTCAGGTTACCTAAAATAGCAGCACTAAAAAAACACAGTACATAATCTAAAACTTCTGTTGTCTGAATTTCATTCAACTTTAAAGTCTTGCAGCTTTTTCCATTAGTAATTTAAAAGCAAACTTGTAAAATTTACCATCTTGACTTTAAAAATAATTAAGTTAAGATAAAAAAAGGCTTGAAACTGGTGATTTGTTAACTTAGCAAAGAAAATATGTTTTTTTTTCGTGGTGCCTGCAGATTAACAAAAAGCCACATAATGTACAAATATGTAGCATAAATTGAAAGGAATTCTGAAATGGTAATTGAAACCATGAGTTGACCTTTTTTGCACCCAGTATATTAGTTGTAGAAAACAATATGTAACATTTTTAATTCTTAGTTTCACAGACAACAGATGTGTTGAAGTTGGTTTAGTTTGAGTCTTTGTTACTTTGCTTTTTATTGAATGCTGCAGCAGGCAACAGGGTGATAATGTTTTGGCTAGTGTTTCTGTGAGTGTTTTTTTTTTTTTTTTTTTTTTGTGTCCGTACCCTGCACTGATTTTAATGAAACTCTCAGAAAGTAATCATTGGACAAGCATCCACTGCTGATTTCTTTAGGTTTCAGTTTGATTTAATATGACCACCAGTTTAGCAACTTTATCACACCAAAATGACTATACCTACTCATTTTACTGACGTGATTATATATATATATATATATATATATATATATGATTATCAAATTTGGTGTTAGTGTCTGAGTTATTCACAACACATTGACTAGCAGATGGCGCAAAATCTCATAATATCACATGGGATAGTGTATAACACTATTTACAAGGTTTGACTGAAATGTCAATAACTTCAACATTTCTTATCATAAAATAATCTTTGTACAAATCTCCAGCATTATATCACAAAATTCTGAGCCTTCAGGTATGCTACTGTGGAAAAGTTTTTAAAACAACTTTCTTTTTTTGTTCTTTTTTGCTTTCAAAATCAGGCTATTTAAAGGGAACATACAAATAATTAAAGTACCTTTGACATTATCCTTTAAATACAGAAAGTTAAAGAAAACATCTAAAACTTGGCATAATACACACAATTTTATACATTTTGTCTCATAACTGGCATATCTTCTTTTGAACTTGGCTCAGCCAAAGTGAAACAGGAAGTGACATCAAAGGGGAACTCTTTAAGAAAGAAAACTCTCTGGTCTTTGATCATTGAAACGTTAAAACTCTGACTTTTCTTTATCTCCATCTGACTCAAAATAATGAAACACAAACATCAGATTCTTCTCTACAGTCTGCACTGTTAGCATTGTAGCAACACTTTGTTCACATTCAAACATTCCCCTTTGACATCACTTCCTGTTACTTCACATCTCAAATATCTCAACAACTGTAAATATCAGCAGTGTGAATTATTTATGCGGTATTTTATCTGTGTTAGCTTCAAAAAATTCATTCATACTTATAGCGGGTAAAATAAGTATTGAACACGTCACCATTTTTCTCAGTAAATATATTACTAGAGGTGCTAATGACGTGAAATTTTCACCAGATGTTGGTAACAACCC
>NW_013954149.1:22735-30152 GCF_001266775.1 Austrofundulus limnaeus
TTCAGAAAATCTTTTCAGGACCCCACCTTGATGTTTCGGGACCCCACTTTGGGTCCCGACCCCAACTTTGGGAAATCGTGTTCTATAGAACCTCCTTGTCAAGCACACTAATGTTCATGTTCCGTACAATTGATGCAACTTACAAATGGCTACAGCTGCATTAACCCTTGTTAAATCTGTTTTGTTTTCAGACCTCTGTAAAGTGTGACCAGGACCAGCAGCTGGGGGACCACCGGTGCCATGAAGACTCAGAAGTGCAAAGGGGTCGCACCAACTTTGCCCCTCTGCAGAGGGAAATCTCGTTTCCACTTACGAGGCAGGAGGAAAAAGGACAGGGTGATTCAGGGCAGGCTTCGCATTCGCTCCTTGCCCGGAGCGTTCCTCGTCCTGGGGGTGGTGGTGGTGGCCGTGGGCACCGCTCTGGCTGTAGCTGGGTACTGGCCCTACAGGCCGTCAAGATCGTCCATCCTGGAAGCTCCCGAGGAGGAGCAGACCCACAAGTCGCAGGCCTCTGGTTGGAGTCCCGACGCTAAGGGGTTCCTGTCCACGGCCGGCCTCCTCCACGGTGAGCGTATGAAGCTGCTGGGCCCGGTCATCATGGGGGTGGGACTCTTCATCCTCATATGTGCCAACACAGTTCTGTACGAGAACAGGGACAGGGAGACTCAGATGCTGCTGGCTCAGATGCATAACGTTATCTGCTCCGTGTCTGCGGCCGTGCCCTCTGCAGGCCTCAGGGACGCGGCAGCAGCCAGCTCCGTGTCCAAACGGTACCAGTGGGTGAGCAGCCTGCCTGCTGCTCAGCTCAACATCATGTGTGTGCAGCAGCTGACCAGCTCTGAACCTCTGCTCCAGACCAGGTACACCACAGACCCGAAGGACAGGGGGGACGAACCCTACCAGCAAGCTGTTCTCCAGACTGAAGCGCTCCACCACCAGGAGTCAGAACCAGCAGCCTCACTGTCTTCCTCCTGCTCTGACTCGTGTAAGAACCACCCAGCAGATCCACAGACAGGCTGCAGTTTACCAGCTCCCCCCCTCAACGTCAGCCTGCTGTCCTCCAGCTCCATGTCCAATCTCAGGGTAGAAGAAACGGAGGTCCCGGCTGCCCAGCCGAGGCGCTGCCACAGCATGAGCCACAGGACTCGTCCTTACAAAACTCAAACCGGGGCGAGTCCACAGGCGGGACTACGTCCAGTCCAGACAGATCCACTCAAAGTTCCCAGAGGAGAGACTGGTTCCCAGGTTTGTGTGAACATCCCAGGACCGTTTGCTGATGCCATGAAGGAGCTGAGCCGTCAAAGCTGGCCTCGGTTAGACCTGGGGGGTGGGAGGCGATACTTAAAACTGGAGAACAAAGAGGACTCTGTGGATAAACTGCTGGACCAGTTGGAGCAACAGTATTCTTCCTGTGAGAAGAGTTTTGGCTCCGGGCCTTTCCAATGATACATGTTACTGACAGAACTAAGAGGAAAATATATTTTCTAGTGTTTGTTTTGACTTTTCTGTGGGACAGAACAATTGAAGACACAGTATTAGTATACATTGAGGTATTTTACAAAACGTATGCCCTTTCTTAATCTTCCATTGGAAATCAACAGGCTGGGCTTCATTGGCCACATTTTGCTGATGTTTTATAATAATTTTAAGAAATAACTCTGTCACAGCTGAGGAAAGCGAGGTCACATATTGCATTTTTGCAGTTTGAATGGGCGACGATGCAAGAAATCTAGTGTCGTGTTGAAAAAGATATGCCTGTTCCCCGGACACAGTGTGCACAGCTCCATAACGAAGAGACAGATAGGTGCAAGAGGATAAAGGGTTTTTTTTTTTGTATGGTGTTAACATTTCTGAACAGAATTACCCAGACTCCCGAGTCCATAAAGTGCTGACAGCTCTTAAAAAATGCAACGACTATATAAAAACTGGACGCCTTCACTGAGGTCCCTTACTGCAAATGCAATGCATGGCAATATATTACATCCTACATATGCAAACTGATGGGTTTGTATGTGTGCAGATAAACCACAGGAGACTTTTGTTTATTAGAACTTGGATCTTATTTCAGTAAGGATCATGTTGAACTCCATCATTTGTCTGTTTGTGGGCCTGTTTTCACCTCAGCACACTAAATAACTAACATTCCCACACCTTCCAGCTCCGTTTAGTTGTCATCAGATGGTGGTAAAGTTTGTTTTCTCTCTGTGTGTGCATGTGCTTGTTTGTCTGCAGTCTTAGGAAAACCATCCTCAACTCAGACGGCTTCAAAATTTTAATGAGGACAACAAAACTGAAGCTCTTCTTTTTGCACCCAGTGCAAACTGCAGCACTGCTACAGATCTGGGCAGCTTGGAAAATCTCACCTAAAACAATGTTTGGGGTGATATTTGATTCTAATTTTAACCTCAAGAAACAGATCAGTTCTGTAGTGAAGATATTCTTTTTTTAAACTGAGGCTTTTATTTCTTTTTACCCGTCTCATAAAGTCGACTGGGTGATTCACCCTTTTATTACCTCCCATCTGGACAATTCCAACTCTTTGTGTATTTATTCAGATCAGCCTGTCACGACTGCAGTTAGTTCAGATCGCTGCAGCTTGTTTTTAAACACAAACAAACAAAAAAACGTGAAGATATCTCCTTAGTGCTCACTTTATTGGCTTCCTGTTCATTTTGGAAATGATTTTAAAGTTTTATTGATGACCTGAACGGACAGGCTCCCGTATATCTGTGTGACCCTCTGCAGCCTTATGTTCCCTCCAGAGCCCTCAGATCTAATGATCATTTGTTTGTAGATGTCCTGGGGTCCAGACTGGTCCACAGAGGAGACTGGACTGAGAACCAGCTACCCCTTCAGATCAGCCAGGCTTCAACTCTTGGTGTTTTTAAGTCTCACATTAAATGGATCCCTGATTAGACTTTATTTGATAAACATATATTTTAAATGTAAAATAAAGACTGTAAAGAAAATGTAGGCCTTTTAGTTTTGTAAATTTTTAAAAATATGTTTTAACACGGACGGAGCCATTTTATTTACATGCAAAGCATTCTGGGTAAATGATGACGTGGATAGGTCCTTGTGCGAGGCTGCTAGCGAGCTATATCCACCCTGAAGGTTAATCTTGGACAATATCTGATGATCGACTCTTTTAAATGAAACCAGAGAGCGTTGACAGAGAGGAGAAGGTAGAAATGACTCAGCCTGGAACTGAAAATATGGATGGAGGACAACAGAGCTGCTTCATGGAAGAAGAACCTCAGCTTAGCCTGGTAGCCTTTGTGCTAGCGCTAATACTAAAGCTAACAGGCTAAGCTGGGGTTCTTCCATGAAGCAGCTCTGTAACCTTCAGGGTGGATATAGCTCGCTAGCAGCCTCGCACCGAGGACCTATCCACGTCATCATTTACCCAGAATGCTTTGCATGTAAATAAAACGGTCCTGACCATGTAATATATTTTTAAACTTTTAGTTTAAAAATTATAAAAACTAAACAGTATTTTTACAGTCTTTATTTTACAGTTTAAATATATGTTTATCAAATAAAGTTTAATGTTATAACTAATTGGGGATCCCTTTAAAACACATTAGTACTCACTGAGAGCTGACCTTTATTTTAATGGTTTTATTGTCTCATATTTTAGATGGGTTGGTTTTTTGTGTTGGTATTGTCTTTTCACTATTGCAGCGCTCAGACCACTGATTTTAAATGTACAACTACACAAATAAACCTAATTTCATTTGAACGATCTCATGAACTGGTGGATGAATGATGCATCTCAATAATCCAGGTAGAAAAATCGAACAAAGTTAAGTCGGGTCCTCTGGGTTTGTCTTCGCTGAAACATTTTGTCTCTTGTCCAAGAGACGTCTTCAGTCTGAGGAGCTTCAGGGAAACTCGGGGTTATAAGCAGGACCTTCATATAGTGGATCAACAAGTTTACTGATGAACATCCAAACTGTTTGTTCACATGCAAGGAGGACCATCAGCCTAACAACTAATCGTTGTTGTCCTGATGGCTGCTTGTTGTACAGAGGGGGCGGAGTCATACTCACAACAGCCCTGTTTCCATCAACGTTTTTTAATGAGCATTTTGAAGCATCGCATTAGAAAAGGTGAATGGAAACGGCATGATTAAAAAAACTTCCACTAATTAGCAAAAAAGTTGATACGCTCACTTGAGGTGGTTTTTGGGTTTTTCGAAAAAGTTGATGCTCAAAAGGAGAGATGGGAACACATTTGTCGAATCAGTTCTGACATAGTGAACATTTACCTCACATGATCAGCTGTTCTCGCTGTCTGAACGGTACCGTACGGTGGCCTGGAGGTGCAATGCAACATTACCAAATCTGAAACAAATCAGAAAACAAATTTACATTTTAGAAAACAAAATTACATTCCAGAAAACTAATTAACAATGTTTTCTGAAATGTAATTTTGTTTTCTAAAATGCAATTTTTTTTTGAAATGTAAATATGTTTCAGGGTTTGTAAAAGTGTTTTGAGTGTTGTAAATTTATTTTCTGAAATGTAATTTTGTTTTCTAAAATGTAAATTTGTTTCAGATTCTGTAATGTTGCATTGCACCTCCAGGCCACTGTAGTACCGGTACCAGAGCGACTGCAGCCGTGACTGCAGCAGGACCCTCCTCCTGCTGTCAGCTTGTTCTCAGTTATTCCAGTAACGTGAAGAGAATTACATTTCTTTCTCTACGTCTCCAGACAGCAGTAACATCACTAAAACTAGTTGATATGACAGAATAATTACAACTTTCCTGATAGTAGCAACACGTTCCTGATAACTTCTCTCCATTAACCTGAGATGTGACTTTTACTTCCTGTTTACCACACGTGTCTGACGTAATTGATTCGCTTCAAGCCAGTTGATGGAAACACGTCTGATTCGCATTTCTCAGCGTTTTCCTTTTTGCAAAATTTAAAAAATTCGCTCAAACTTCGAATTAGAATTGGATGGAAACACGGCTGATAACAGCATTGTAAAAGAGGAACAACTGGACATGAAGGCCTCCACCTCTGTTTAATGGTGGGCGTTTTTTTCTCCACAAAAATGTCTTCATTTACTCTTCTCGCAAACCAACGTTTCTTCTTATCAAGGATGAGAACATCTTCATCTTTAAAAGAGTGACCGGTCCATCTGCAGGCAAGTGGTCACTCCTGTCCCCTTCTTACGATGCTGTTATTGTGAGTGTGACTCTAAACAACAAGCAACCATCAGGACACTAATGATCAGTTGTTAGGCTGATGGTCCTCCTTTGCATGTGATCCACGTGATTTTGATGCATGTGATTGATTTTATCAATGTCATCTTTTCAAAATACTTTCATACGTATTATAAAAATTTGACGTCACAGACACTTTAACTCAAAATCTGACAAACTGAGTTGCAGCTATTATTGTAGTTTAAAATGGACATCTAATGACAACTTTCGGACCATTTCTTTGTTAAAACCTGTCTGGTGGCTCATAAAGTCTGAATTAAACTGCTTAAAAGACTCTTTAGCTGTTTTGTTGAGCTCAAATCCAGCATTTAATAAAATGCTGAAATTTTTGTTAAAGTTTTAACAGGAAAAAAGTATCTAAGGCAAAAAGCTAAATGAAAAAAATTAAGGTAGATATAGTAATTCTGGTTATTTGTGCTGAGCCATTTTTCTTTTTTTAACTTCTGGTTGTGGATCTGAACCTTCACTGTACTTATAATATATTATTTTTATACTTTTGATTTCTGTTTAATTAAAAAGTGAGAATTTTATGCTGTTATGTGGTCAAATCAAACTATTTTAAACAGTAATATGCGGCCTGATGTGAAATTATTATTAACACAAAACTATAAGATCCAAGTTGTAATGGAAACGCATCTTTAAAAGTAAAGGTTAAATCTGTGATATTCAGTTATTTTATTTTTATAAGCTGGGAGCTTGTCTCCTGTTGATTGAACCCTTTCAGAATGAGGGGGGTCACCCCAGAGACGTCCTCCACCTCCTCATGGTTTGATCAGTGACTCAGACTTGGGTTGTACAGATGAGGCAGCCCCTCTATGACTCGACTTAGCGTTGTGCTCATTGTCTGCACACAGCTGGGGGTCTTTTAGGTCTCCCTGCTCCTCATCATCATGTGAACAGATGCAAAGTCTCCATGTTTGAGTTTTTCTTCTCGTCTGCTGCCTGTATGCCATGTGTGACTCTTTAGTATATGCAAAGCAGCAAGCATTCAGACAGAACATGCAATCACTGTCTCGCTCTGTGTCTGACTGCAACTGAATTAAAGAACATTGCCATGCCTGTGTTATAACATAACACAAAGCAAAAACAACTTTTGTTGGCCGTTGTCTCATTTTCTACAATCAAAACTGGATTTGGAAATGACACCTTTTACAGCGAGTTAACTTGACTTTTACCTTTGTGTCTCCACACTTAGAAAACCTTTTTTAAAATGAGAAAACCAAGTGTTGAATTAAACAGAGAAGCACCGACATAAATAATAACCAGAGAAATTGTTTTATTTTATAATCCTGAAAGACCTTGCTGAAATTCACGTAAGCTGAAATGGAGTTGTGGTTTGCCAAACGTAGCAAGAGGTAAGCTAAATGCTAAGGAAGCAATGCAGATCTAAATACTAAAACTAGCACAAAAAAAGGCAAGCTAAGCTAAAGTAGCACTGGCTAAAAGCTAAGTAGCAAATTGGTTATAATTAAAAATGATAGTTAAAAACTAAAATTAGCCAGAAGTGTGAAGTGAAGTGAAAAATAAAAATAAGTAGGTTGCAAAATCCTGGATTCATAAATGTTTGAAATGAACCCTCAGACATCAATTTATCAAATAAAAATTAATGGTTAAACCAAATGGGATGAGAGAGAAAAGGAGGGAAAACTGAGTCAGTATGGCTTTAATGAAAAAAAAAAAACATTTAAAAATGAGTC
The DNA here is from genome assembly GCF_001266775.1 of Austrofundulus limnaeus. Lineage (NCBI taxonomy): Eukaryota > Metazoa > Chordata > Actinopteri > Cyprinodontiformes > Rivulidae > Austrofundulus > Austrofundulus limnaeus. The sequence continues at coordinate 29,668 of NW_013954149.1, forward strand.
TCGTATGAATAATATTAACCCAGATTGATTATAAAGTTATATTTCAAACACTCTGTTATAAACTCAGACACTCTGAGATGGAGAAAGTTTCCCACTCTCTAATGCAGTCAGAGATTTTAAGTTCAAACTGGGTGAGCCCTCAAAGTTGTATTTCCCCCATCCTAACGAAGACTTTGTTGACTGGTTCTGGTTTGCTAATGTGTTTCAATTTTACATTGTTTCAATTTTTTTAAAGTTTGAAACTAAAACAAACGTTTTGATTCATAATTTAGAATCACTGCAAACCAGTGAGTGTTGATTATCTCTTCTAAACGCTACAGACAAAGGCATGGGCTTATTTTCCATCCAAGTTTCTACACTAGAAACATGTTTTGGACAAACTAATGTACAGCGGGTAAAATAAGTATTGAACACGTCACCATTTTTCTCAGTAAATATATTACTAGAGGTGCTAATGACATGAAATTTTCACCAGATGTCGGTAA
>NW_013954149.1:31600-33636 GCF_001266775.1 Austrofundulus limnaeus
TTACCGACATCTGGTGAAAATTTCATGTCATTAGCACCTCTAGTAATATATTTACTGAGAAAAATGGTGACGTGTTCAATACTTATTTTACCCACTGTAAGTATGGCAGGTCGTTTTAACATCAAATCTGCTTAGTCTGACGGTAATTAAATTCTAGATGAGGGGTTCCCAAACTTTTTCATGCCATGGCCCCCCAAACAGCATCTCTGGCCAGGGACCCACAAACAATGCTACAAAATATACAAAGTAACAACTTTTAGAATATTTTTTCTCAATTTTATTCACTATTCAAAATTTGTTATATTTCTTTAGAATAAGAATTTTTAATTGTGCTAAACAAATATAGGATTAGGGTTGGAAAAACTTTTAAATTAAATAAATTACTATGTCATGTATTATTTATAAAGTGGCTATTTGAAAAACAAAAAAATTACCAGACACATTATGTGTCTTATCACAAAGTATCAGTATCAGACCAGTATCGCCAATACCAGACAAATTTTACTTGGTATCAGTATCGGAAAGAAAATCGGCAGGATCGAACATCACTACTTCATAGAGAGGGAGGAGAGATTCAGACAGAAGAGGCTGATCGTTAGGGGAGGAGTCAGGAATGGTTGGGGGTGTGGTCTGGTAGGTGTATATATGATGTTTATAGTGTGGTTAATATAATCAAAATAAATTTTTAGATTAAAAGAGGAATTTTTTTTATAGTAACTACATTTCGTCGAGGTTAGGTATTAATTTCTGATTTAGATGTAAATTTTGGTATTAGTATGGTGCTGGTCCGTCAGCTGGGGGACTCATGTACATGAGGTCGTATCCTCCTACCTGGTAGTAGTGCAGTTACGCAGCTAGTTTAGGTTGAATTGCAATAAAGGTAGTTATTTTGTTTTAAAATGTAATGTTCTTGTTTAGTTTAAGCAGTTATGGAATTGGTGAAGCATGATTCTTCTAATTTTTGGAAGTTTGTTTGGATTCCTTTAATTCAAATCAGTTTCAATTCAGTTTATTTACATATATAGTGTCAAGTCACGACAAATGTCTCAGGGCAAAACAATAAATCTAAAGAAGAAACCAGCAGATTGTGTTGAATCACTTCATCACAGTCTCCCATCCTGAGCAAACGGTGGAGAGGAAAAACTCCCTGCTAATCAGGAAGAAACCTCCAGCAGAACCAGGCTCAGGACAGGAGACCATCTGCCTCGACCGGCTGGTTGGAGGACAGGAAAGAGACACAGACAAACACAGAAGAACTGGTCCAGGACTGGTCCAGGTGTATTTTCCTCTGCAAGACAAAGAAAACATGTCATTGATAGATGTAATTAAATTAAACATAAAGGTTACTCTCTTTTGGAGGCCTAGATGTTGCGTAGTTAGTACAGGAACAGTAGGACTGCCTCAGTACTAACTCGTGTCTAGTGCTAAAAAAAACTTTCAAGACTTAATCATCAGTGGTGTCGAGCGTTTCTGCCTTTTATCACCAGACGCTCTTACCGGTGGGGGCTACCCAGGATGATCAGTCCACAAGGTTAAGTCCTGTGTCCAATTAGGAGGGGGTTTCCACCTAAACTGTTTTCTACTCAAAAAGGTGGAGTAGAGGTGTCAGTTTGATCTAGAGAGTAAAATAGTTGTTTTGAAGGAGTTTTATGGGTTTGGTTCAAAGTTGGATTAGAGTTGATTTTAATCAGGTTTTAACAAGAAAACTAAAGTTTTGTTCGGCTAAAGGGAGCAAACGGAGAGCCTGAGGCAGGTTTGCAGTCCTTCAAGCTGAGGTCATTTAAGTCCCGTTGAACCCGTGCTGGTCTTTAGGACGACTGGAGGATGTTAATTTGGAGCAAAAGTTTAAGAGCTCTGATCAGCGTGTGTGACGTTGGATGTGTTGAAGATTGGGCTGCAATTAAGACTAGGGTTAGGGTCAGCAGAGTTGCAAAGTAACTAAGTACAAATACTTTGTTACTGTACTTAAGTAGAAATTTTGGKTMTVKGTACTTTACTTGAGTAATTATTTTTCAGCGTACTTTTTACTTTTACTC
>NW_013954149.1:33923-36792 GCF_001266775.1 Austrofundulus limnaeus
TATATATATATGCCGAAACAGGTAGACTAGTGCATTCTAAATTCTTTGACATTAACATTTTGACAATATAGTCACTTTGGCCTTTAGAAAAACTTTTTTTGAGGGGATTCCCTCTCAATAAATATCGTTTTGGGAAGTCTAGCCACTTATTTTTACTCAATACCTTTACTTTTGATACTTAAGTACAAAATATATCAGATACTTTAAGACTTTTACTCAAGTAATATTTTTAGATAAGACTTTAACTTTTACCAAAGTATTTTTATGATAAGATACTTGTACTTTTCCTCAAGTATCACTTTGAGGTACTTTATACAACACTGAGTGTTATAGTCTGTGCCAGGAAACCAACTAATTCAAATTATAATTCTGTTAATAAGAGCGGTTAAATATTCATCCAGAATAAACAACAATCAGGTGCAACAAGCTAAGAAACATTTAAACAAACATTAGATGTATGTTTATATTTGAGCTGCTGTGCACGATTAGAGAAAGTCCACAATAAATTCAATAGTTTCATTAAAGTTGTCTGCTGTTTATTCCACCCTGCCAAAAACAGATCAAAATCTGCTTAAACAAATTACATAAATTTATTTGACATTCATGCATGTGATAAGTGGAAGTAATATTATTACAACTTAAAGCATTTATCCATCTTTCAATGCTTATATGAAGCAGTGAGACCAGTTTTCATTTGGATCTTCACTGCCCCAAAGCACACCCTCGTCATTTGTAGAGGTCCTGGTGTGACGAGCCGGCTCTCCAGTGGCAATTATTCTCAAAAGAACATTGTGCTCGCTCGAAATTCTCCCCTCTTTATTTGATTTTATGGGTCCCTCGGGGCAGGTATGCAGTTCCTCATGATCTCCTCTCATTTAATTGGACATTTACAAGATGGCTTTTGGGTTTCTAACAGCTCATAAAGTGAGCAGGATTTTCTACCCTTTATGGCAAAAGCATAAAAATATTAGTGCAGGAGGGGCAAGAGAGGGCAGAAATGAAAAACCTGGGATTCCTTTGCTCAGCTGTGTCCTATATCCCCATCAAAACAGCAAAATTAGCAACGCAACATTTCTGCAGCGATTGGCACTATTGATTGAACACATAAGGGTCATTGGCACCAACACATAATTAAGTGCTGGTGTTCATTTACTGATACACCCACAGGGAGTAGTGTCTGCCAAGAACTGACTGCTTCTGACTTAAACTGCCATCTACAGAGTAAGGGATAAGCAGGGTAATTATTACCATGCAGGCTGCTGTTTGTGTTTTTACACTCTCATTAATCTACTTAAAAAAATTGAAATACCAGCATCTGGGTTTTTCCATGTAGAATGCAGCGTTGCTCTCTACACCACGAGCACAAAACTGCTATCTCTTCAAAAACACACATGGATGTTTTAGAATATAATCTTCATGAAGTTAGGAAGTCAAGTTTATTAGTAAAGCACATAAAATGTCCAACGTTTTTTGAAGGATTGCATATAGTCTGCTGCCTTTTGTTCCAGAGTTTTACACAAAAATCATCTTGAAAAGACAACAGCTGTTTGTCAAATCTTTATAATCTCATTTAATTTTGCTTGTACTCAGATTATATGTTGGGTATGATTCTCAGTTACTACCATATCAAACGTTGGCTCGGGGGTAGATGAACAGTGTTGACTTTCAGAGAGTTTCCATAAAATCTGATCACTGAGAGATATTTTGCTAACACAGAAACAAAGTTAATTCTGATATTTAATGCCAAAGTTTTGAAATATTCAGACCTTTTGAAACAACTCGTAAAATTGATCTCAGGTTCCTCCCATTTCTCTTGATGACTGCTGAGATGTTTCTACATCTTAATTAAAGTCCATCAGCTGAAATTGATCAGATGTGATCTGACACACACCTACAGAAGACCTCTGAAGGAACAGAGCTCACAGACAGGACAAGAACAGATCTAGGAAAGAGAAACATTTCTGTTGCACGAAGGTAAATAATAATAATAAATGGATTTATTTCTACACAAATGCTGTCAGAATGTATGGTTCTGTTTGGGAAGCAGATGGCAACATGTACAGTGCAGATATGCAGACACACACGATAAACTGGGATTTTACTTTGAAATCAGAAGTTTCAAGAAGACTACAGCGAAGCAGTTTCAACTGTGTTTGGAGTCCGTCTTCCACTGAACTAATTATTTTGCTCTGACTTCCATCACTGGATTTATTGTGCAGTCTCACAATTCCTGCACAGACTTCTCAGACCTCCTGTGTTTCGCACCAGATCGGACCGGACCGGACCGGACCGGACCAAAGAGGAGTGGATGCTGTATGAATTGGGGTGCAAATGAACGGCTGCGAACTGCACAGCTCAGTGGAGCAGAACAGTATCTGGTGTAAATCAGGGGTTAGATTGGTCTCAGTTAAATGTTAAGTCTGGAGGAACCAGGCACTCATACAGCACAATCCCTACAGTGAAGCATGGTGGTGGCGGCATCATGATGTAGGGTGTTTTCAGCAGCAGGTACTGAGAAAGTAGGTTGAGGAAAAGCTAAATGAAGCAAAGTACAGAGACACCTTCAGTGCCAACCTGTTCCAGAGCTCAGGACCTCAGACTGGACCAAAGGTTCATGTTTCAACATGGCAATGGCCCAAAGCACACAGAGGACATCACTGTGGGGCACCTTTGTAAATATCCTAGAAAGACACAGCCAGAACCTGATTCAACATCAGTGAAAGACTGAAAAGTGACTTCTCTCACCAGAGAAAGACAAAATACCAACCCAAGTGTTTACCTACCTACCTACCTACCTACCTACCTACCTACCTACCTACCTACCTACCTACCTACCTACCTACCTACCTACCTACATACCTACCTACCT
>NW_013954149.1:38092-39150 GCF_001266775.1 Austrofundulus limnaeus
CCTACCTACCTACCTACCTACCTACCTACCTACCTACCTACCTACCTACCTACCTACCTACCTACCTACCTACCTACCTACCTACCTACCTACCTTTCCTTTCTTTAACAGGTCTTATTGTTGGATGAAGGGTATTTTATCATTTTTTTCCTTTCACATCTTGTGTTCCATATAGCAACAGGATATTACAGAACACAGTACATAACAATTTGTTAGAGGACTTTAAGAAAACAGTTTAGTTGTTTTCTCCCCCTGCTCTGTGTTAATATATCTCTACTACTCTGAACCTTGTGTAATTTGTTAAGGGCCCTCTAATGTCAGGTGTATTTTAATGTATCCAAAATGCTGATGGGAAAGCAGGAAGTAACAGGGCTGTCAGCAGTAGAAAATCCTATCACTGTGCACACTTGCTCACTGTAAATGTTCCAGGGTATTAGGCTGCTATAAATATTTGCATATTTTAAGGAGGGATGCAGAGCAGATTGACATTTCCACTTGAAGTCCCTCCAGTACATGTCAAGAAGATTTCTGAACAGCAGTACATCTGTAAAAAATTCAGGACCTTGATGCATGTTTAAAAACTGCTTGAAATTCAGGATGTCTCTGCAGAACATTGACTTTATTCAGGAATCTGCTGTACAGTTGTGTGAAATGTGCAAAGGAATAACACCCGCGTTTGTTCCTCAGAACTGAACCAGATGAGAAGGAATGCTTGATGCTTATTTCATATTCTTTTCTCTGCAGCTGACAACTGCTTCTACTCCATCCTCCTGTTCTTTATTCAGCACGTTAAGAGCTGAATTTAAATTGTTTGCATGTTGCACTGTAACACTGTCATGAAAATACACCAAAAACTGAATCATTTTTATCTACTGACAATGAAGTACAACTTCTATTTTGTGTTGCATCAAACTCCTATTGACTGGAACTCATTGGACCAAATACAAAGACATGATGACATGGATGCTTTCAGGCAGAGTATCCTGCTAGAGACATAGGTAAGAGTAATATATAAGATGAGTGTACACTCACCGGCCACTTTATTAGGTACACCTGTC
>NW_013954149.1:40081-41582 GCF_001266775.1 Austrofundulus limnaeus
AAGTACACTGTAGGTACACTGTAGGTATACTGTAGGTATGCTGTAGGTATACTGTAGGTACACTGTAGGTATGCTGTAGGAATACTGTATGTACACTGTAGGTACACTGTAAGTACACTGTAGGTACACTGTAGGTACAATGTAGGTATACTGTAGGTACACTGTAGGTACACTGTAGGTATGCTGTAGGAATACTGTATGTACACTGTAGGTACACTGTAAGTACACTGTAGGTACACTGTAGGTACAATGTAGGTATACTGTAGGTACACTGTAGGTATGCTGTAGGGAATACTGTAGGTACACTGTAGGTACACTGTAGGTACACTGTAGGTACACTGTAGGTACACTGTAGGTACACTGTAGGTACACTGTAGGTACACTGTAGGTGTAGTGTAGGTTTTCAGCACTATTGTGTTTTTTGTTTTAGATCCTGATATGAACATGGACTCATCTCATTTGAGACCTCAATGTTTTAGGCTTTTAGTCTCTTTGTTTTATTTATGGATTTCTATCAAATAAACTTTGTTAAATTGTTTTCTACAAAAGTGTTTCTAGTTTATTGTAACGCGCATGCTGTCAAGTCTCTGAGCAAGACCTTTAACCCAGCTTCCCTCATGTATAAATCTGTTGGTGGGACTGTGGTGGTCTGGAGGGACCGTCGGTGCAGAATGGCAGTAACACTTCCACCACTGAGTGTGACTGAGGAGTGAAGGTATTAACGCAGAAAATGTTAAAACATATCTGAACGTATAGAAAAGCTCTTTATTATTTTGTATTTGGAGTTACTGATCTGTACAATGTAACAGACAATTTCCCTAATTATTCTACACTCAAGTGAAAATGCTTTGTTAAAAACGTCAAACATTCTAGTATTTTAGTACTTAAGTATTTCTGAAAGCACATACTGCAGTGATTTAACTTAAGTAATAATTTGACAGAGTTAATTTTACTTTTATTGGAGTAATATTTCACCAGTGGGGATCAGTACTTTGACTAAAGTAAAAAAAACTGAGTACTTTGTCAGTGACCCCAGGGCAGCTGTGGCAACAATAAAGCTCACCAGCACCAGTGTGAGAGTGAGTGGGTGAATGGTTGACGTGTGAAGTGCTTTGGAGTCTGTGGGGACTTTAAGTTCAAGTCATTTACCATTTACTTTGTCCACCACTCTACTATAGTTTTTTTTACTCTATATGATGTTTGAGAAAGAGTTGTTTTAAAAGCCAGAAGGACGATTTAAAATGCCAATACTACTATTTTAAAAACATAGGTTTCTAATTTATCATTAACCTTCCTATGGTGTTAGGGTCCCTACGGACCCGTTTTGAGTTTTAGCATGCATAAAAGTACTTCATACATTTGTTTTTTGCGTTGAAACTTTTTGACTTTGTCAGGGACTTCCATTTAAACAAAATAAAATCAATTTTATTTTTTTACTGTGCCCACCATGGTGAGTTTCCTCCTGAGAAGTTCTTGTCCAAGGTCATAGCTGGTAAAAAAA
>NW_013954149.1:42503-44433 GCF_001266775.1 Austrofundulus limnaeus
TTTTTTTACCAGCTATGACCTTGGACAAGAACTTCTCAGGAGGAAACTCACCATGGTGGGCACAGTAAAAAAAAAAACCTGAGCTGCCCGCTGAAATGTTGCTGGTGAAGGACAGGGCTCCACTTTCCTTCAAATTTGTTTTCACAGATACCACCACTGTTGTTTCATACTGTCCAAAAAACGACGGAATGTGATACTGATGTCCACTCTTCACAAAGATGCTGCTGTGTCATCAGGAAGTGACAAAAAGCCCATAATCATCCTGGACTACAACAAAAACAAAGGAGGAGTGGACAATCTGGACAAGCTGACTGCCACCTACACTTGCCAGCGAATGACCAGGAGATGGCCAATGGTTGTGTTTTACAACATCCTCAATGTGTCTGCATACAATGCATTTGTGTTGTGGACCCATATTCAYCAAGGGTGGAATTCAACCCAAAACACCAAGCGGAGAATGTTTCTTGAGGAGCTCGGGAATTCCCTTGTCAAGCCACACATTGAGCAACAGGAACGGGTGCCCCGAGACCCAGCTGCTGCAGACTTGGTCAGACAGCTGCAGTGGTCACCAAACACGCCATCCACATCCACAGCAACAAGAAGAGCATCAGCATCACCTTCCCCCTCAGCAGCCAGCCCTGCCTCAAGCACTCCATCCACATCCACAGCCACAATGCCAGTGAGACCACCTCRCTCAAAAAGAAAGAGGTGTCAGGTCTGCCCTAGCAATATGGACAGAAAAACCTACATAGTGTGCTTCACCTGCAACAAATATACCTGCAAAGAACACTATTGTGTGGAAAAAAAGACTTGTTTTTGCCCTTTTCTTGAAGTAAATTTATACGGGTCCAAAATGACCCGAAACACCATAGATGTTACTATATTTGATAATATTAAAATTAAAATCTTTTTTTTGTTGAACATTTAAGAAATGTGTTTTAATATCTCTCAGTTGCACTCAGGTAACAGAACAACTGATTATTTTGTTGCCTTCTTCTCTTAAGGTTCATTTGACCACTTTTTAGACATTGAAAACGAGGGGTATGCTGTTAAAAAAAAGGCCCAGGGGGCCACAAAAAATATTAAAACCAATCTTTTCATGGATAAGGGAGCCCAACCAGCTAAACAAGAGTTAAGAAAAACATTGGATGATAAAAGWTTGTTTTTAGGGTATTTTATGGCTGATTTAATACACGGGTCCAAAATGACCCACTAACACCACAGATGGCAGCAGAAAGCTAACACGAGAGGAAGGTTAAACAAATTAGATATTTTTAACAAATTTTAGATAATTAAAAATGACAGTTATTAGAGAAAACTGTAAAATGTTTACAACATCTGTGTGAGTTATGCTGAAAATGAGCTGATTTATTACTTGACCCTGTACAAATTCTTGGAGATCCTGTTAGCACACGTGTCGACCAAATAGCAGAAAACTGCCGGTCCTGCCTGTCCCTCCTAAACGTGATGGCTGATAATAGAATGTGCATTTATCTGGAGCAGCCTGGCCAGACTGAGCTCTAACAGCACGACGCTGATAACAGCGCTGCTCTGTGTGAATAATCTCTCCCAGTTAATCGAGTTGGCAAAGATCTCTCATCCCTCTGCTGGTTAAAGTTTCTTTGATGTGTGTGTGTGTGCGTCAGAGTGTGTGTCAGTGGGCACGCTTTTGTTACATCGTGGGAAATATGTTCCAGAAAACTGCAGCCTTGTGCATTGGGGGTTAGGTTTAGGACTAAGGTGTGAATTGAGTTTAAGTTAGTTTTAGGGTCAGGTGAGGTCACCTGTGAGGTTCATTTTTAGATAAATGATTAGGCTTTAAAATCACCAGAAAATGAATGGAAGTCAATACATGTTCCACACGGGGATACAAAAACAAACCTGTGTGTGTGTGTGTGTGTGTGTGTGTGTGTGTGTGTGTGTGTGTGTG
>NW_013954149.1:51592-54161 GCF_001266775.1 Austrofundulus limnaeus
ATCTTTTAGCACATTTAACATCAAATTATCAGTAGCAGGACTTGGAAATTGTGCAAACTACTATAAACTGAAGCCATATTGTAATTAATGGATGCATTGACGGATTTAGTCGTTACATAGCTAATTTGGATGAAAGCATATTAATCTAACAGTGACCCAAGTCATCGCGGACTACTTCATAAACACAGAGACATATGGCTGTACACAGCAGGTGTGAGAAAATGAGGAACGGAAAATGGACACGTCATGTAAGATTATGACTTTTGTTCTTATTCTCGTAAAATTACGACTTTAATCTCGTAACATTGACTATTTACATAAAATTACAACTTTAATCTTCTAATATTACGACTTTATTCTCATTATATTATGACATTATTCTCATAATAATAATTAAAAAAAATCTTGTTGCATGGTCCTAATACTCCGTCGTAATTTGCAGCATTGGGCAGCACTAATCTAAAGATTAGTTCCACTAGCCCTAAAACACTAACTCAAATATTTAGGTCCCCTAATTCTAAAGCACTAACACACTGAAAGTTTTAGTAAAAGCTAACTCTAAAGCACTAAAATAACCCAGTCAACCCATGAACATTCTTCAACAGACAACATGAGTAACATATCATCATGTTTCTCTCTTAAGACTTATTCTTGACATTCCTCAGCCGTATTTGGGTTCATATGTTGTCAATATTGTGTCACCTGGTGGATCAGTGACACACACATGAACAAAATGTGTGACAGCTTTCACCCTCAACTGTTAACATTAACATTGATCAATAACATTTATAGACCTCAGTTAGTGCTTCTAAATTTAGCAAGTGCTAATCCACAAATAAATTCTAAAATTAGCAAAAGCCCTAAAGCACTAATCAGGATATTTAGTTCCCCAGTTAGTGCTTTAGTGCTTTAGGTGAACTGTGACCACTGATTGCCAGAAAGTGGGAGAGTTCAGAATTCAAGATGGCAGCTACTCGCCACAACTCATCAGTGAGTCAAACTCTTACTTTTACTTTTAATAGTATGTCTGAATTGTTTATTTCATATTTAGTCGTACTTTGTTAAAATGCTGTTTCCATGCATGTAGAGCTCAGTTTTTGTTTGTTAGAGGTACTTAGATGTAACAATGAGACGAGGAACATTACATTTCATGTTTAATCGAAGTTAAACACCAAACATCAAAGTTTATTACAACTGGCCCTTTGAGCCACCATAATGTTCATGTCCTCTGTGAAAACAGGTTTGATGCCCCTGGTCTAAAACCATCAATGGGTTCCCTGTTTAACTTTAAAGTCACCTGAGTGGTCTAAATTAGAGTGGGTGTTTGTGTACAGTTTGTTTTGTGTCTCTTCATGTTGGTTGACCAGTGGTAGTTGTGGTAGACACTTATGGATTAATGATGGTCTGACAAATTAACGAATGCTTAGTTACATACAAACCAAGGAATTCATAAATAATAGCATTCATTAACTATCACCTGCCACCTTTTTTAGATGATGAGATACTTGTTGTGTAGTTCATCACAATTTTCATATTAACTACCAAAAACAGGCTTAACCAATCAGCACAAATTACAGTGTAACGCACAAGTCTTTTCTTTGTCTCCACATCCTGTCTTAGCTCTGTTGGAGTTCTTGTGTTTTTGTTGTTTTATTGTTTTTTTTTTAATTCAGATTCCTTGTGTTTCATTTCTGTTCCTTGTTATTTTTGATTCTTTGTCTAGTTTCTGTGTCATTTCTCATTACTCCTCAGCATGTTTAAAGAAAGTTATTTGCTTGTCAAGGTGAATAGACCTTCAAAACACATATAAATGCACAGAAATGGACTTAAGAACATCCACATTTTTTTGATTCTGAGGTTTTAATAAAATGATGTGGTCACGTGTATTTTTCCTGTCATCATCCACTCACCTGTTGCCACTCCTTAATCAGACCAGCTGCCTCTCATCTCTCCTTAGCCCAGTTACTGTACTGACCCTTTGATTGTGACCTCATGCTCTCAGGGCGGCTCATTCCGCCATGACGGACTTCAAACCAAACTTCTGTTCAGCTATGGTCCAAAAGCAGACAGTTGGTGGACTAATATTACTTTTATTTGGTTGATTTTTCTGTAAAAATGATCATAGGGTGCATACATATCAGGCCCTTCGACTTTTGTCACCTGGGGGGAGGGGTTGGTGGTGGGAACAGGCAGAACGTGGGGCAGAGATAACAGAGTCTGTGTCACAGAGGAGCAGGGAAAGGAGAATGGGGAGAGGTGGGGGACTTGTTTCTAGCTGCTGATTGGGTTGTGGTGGTTATTTGACTTCATTTATTGTTTTTTGTTTGTTTGTTTTTTGTTACATCCCACAGGCTTTGAGACATAAAATGAACTTTAAGCTGAGTTTTTTTAAATAATCTGTGAGATTTCTCTATACATCTGCATACCAAAATGAATGAAATCTATGTAATTTACAGACAATCTGTTGTTTTCCTCTGTGGCTCCTCCACCAGTTTATCCACACGGACACCGATGGGTCTTGGGGAGGAGACAATGTCTCCCTCTTGGTTTGGAGGCGATGGACCGGACT
>NW_013954149.1:55161-57829 GCF_001266775.1 Austrofundulus limnaeus
GAATTACAACCGCTAAAAAACTTAAATATTTTTATCGCCATATTTTTATTTAAAACATATTCTTTTCTCTCGCTTCGTCCGCCATTACTAGAAAAAAAAATCTCCGGTCGGGCCGCAATGCATTATGGGATATGCTGGGCCGGGAAGGATCCATCAGACCTGTCCTTCAAATCGGGGAAAAGGAAGGATGTATTTGTCGGCCGCATCGGAGGAGTCTTTGGTTTTGGACGTCCTTCGTCGCGGCGCTGTGACGTATGCGGCCGACAAATTCGGCCTTCGGAGGACCCGTCCTGTCGTTTTGGACACAGCCTAAAAGACTTATTAAAAAGGAATTTAGGGAGCAAACATTTACAAATCATGATACGATTTTTGAAAAAGACAAAAATGTTTAACAGAATCTGAGTTTGATAGTAGTTTTTTTGTTTTATTTATTTATTTATTTTCTTTGAATAGATAGCTTTGAAAATGTAAAAAGAAATACAATAATAGTAGTAGTATTTAAATAATATTAGTGAAATCATCTTGAACCACACTCCTTACCAGTAGGTGGCGGTAATGTACACCTTGAGTTTGTTGCCAACCGCTGTTAAACACCACAAGAAGAAGAAGAAGAAGAAGAAGAAGAAGAAGAAGAAGAAGAAGAAGAAGAAGAAGAAGAAGAAGAAGAACAGACACTAAAAGCACAGAAAGGAAAATAAATACAAATTACACTAACAAAAACTCATCCTCTGAAATGTAATGTAATGCAAACTTTTAGTGTTTAAAGCAGGGCTATTCAACTAAACTGCTCCGGGAGCCACAGTTACTGCCGGTCAACAGCTGAGGGGCCGAACACCCAGCAAATAAAGTTATTATGTAAATAAACCAAGTATTACAAAGATATGTTACCTTTGAATTAGTTTATTTTGCTTCATTTAATCATGAATACAACATATAGAACCCTATAAAAGTAGTGAAAATTACACATTATCAAAAATAAAAAGAACACATTCCGCCTCCTATAAGACACAAATAATATTTTGACATCTCTGACTTGCCAAGTTTTTAAACCAATTTTATTTTCACTTTCATCATTTTATCTTCAACTGCTTGTAGTTTTAACTGTCTTCAGTGGGCATAGAAATGGTTTTTACCAGCTTCAAGATTCTGATGTTTCTGTGGATACCAAACATGTCTATGTTTAACTAAAAGAACTACAGAACCAGGGATTTGGGCTTAAGAGATGAATGAACCAATTGGTGGGCCAAACTTTGGTCACTTGCAGGCCGGATGTGGCCTCCGGGCCGCCAGTTGAATTGCCCTGGTTTAAAGTATTGTGAATTATTTTTAGCCACTACTTCAACCTGGAAAGACACACACAAAGACAAAGTGAAATTAGGAGGTTTATTGACACGACTGAACAAACAGGACTGTTTGGAGCTCAGACCCTGGCAGAGGATGTGAGCGCTGTGAGATGCTGAAAGCTCAGATGCTGAAGATGAGGGGTAGAAGTCCCCCACCCCGGGGTCCAGACACTGGTGGTGGTGGTGAAAGGAGAGGGAAGCCCTTGGGAGTCAGAAGATGAAGGGTGGAGGAGGGATGGTGGTAGGTGTGCATTCAGCTGGTGAGCAGAGTGATGGGAGAGGTCACTTTTATCCACTGAGTGTCAGATGCTGAYTGGATGCAGCTGGGCTTGAGACGTGGTGGTCAGATGGAGCAGGTGAGGTACAACAAATTTTAGTTTAATATTTAAAATTGACTACACTGTTGTGTAGTTAGCTGTGGCAGCTGTCTTGAAATAAATTTATTCCAAACATTCATCGGTTGTAAATGTTCATGTTCAATAGATTTGATACAAATCAAAGTAATTCCTATAGTTTTAATTTAAACACATTTTTTTACATACAAATATTTCAGTTACTCAGTTTTTCTTATTCAGTACTGGCACAGTAGCTGAAGGATGTTTTTCTTCTTGTAGCACAAAGTGAGCAAAGCTTTTCTTGTTTTGCCAGTGGGATGTTTGTGGCCTGATTCTGATGCCGTACAACATGACTGACCGTTTGTTGGGACAATGTGAGTGGATACATGATCCACACACAGTAGATGACCTTGTCTCAGCTCATCATCTCAGCATGTCCAACTGTATTAGAGTGTTTGACAGCTAGGACCAATGATGTACTGAAAAACCCTGGATAAATACAAGCTTACTAAATTTTCACAAGCATTCCCAGTGGAGCATAAACACTATTTAGTAGTAAAAATAAATATTAGCTATGCACATTTATTTTTAATTAAGACAAAAGTGTGGAATTCCTTCAGTTCTTTTAAAACTTATATCACCATTCTGTATGGAGGTAATTTTGTTTTTTATTATTCAATCAAACAGAACATCAGCTTCATCAGGCCCACCAATCAGTGCCCCCCACCCCCCGGGCCCAGAATTGATCTGAAAAAGGGGTATCTGGACATACAAATATGTTTATTGCTCAAAAACTATTAGTCAAGTCAAGTCAAGTCATCTTTATTTATAGAGCACAGTTAAAACAGATAAACTGCTATCAAGGTGCTTTTACAACAGACAGAACAAGATATAACAGCAATAAATATATCAAAAGGTAGAATAACTGAATTTCAAAGAAAACAACAGAGCAAAATACACTTGGTCAGCTCATCCAGTATTAAACACAAG
>NW_013954149.1:58829-60299 GCF_001266775.1 Austrofundulus limnaeus
GTGATGCACATAGTAGCATGACATTTATTAGGAATAAAGACTTCTGAGTTCTGGTGCATTTCTGCATGCTGGGGTCATTATGTTACCACCATGCGGTATCTATGTTATTTTTTTGATTGAAATAGCTTTTTTGTTTTGCTATTGGTTGAAATATGTTTTAGGTTGAAATCATTAAATTTTTTGATTGAAATTGCCTTTTTTATTTTTATTTGGTTGAAATGATTACTTTTTGGTTGACTTTTTTTAATTGGTGGAAATTTCTTTGTTTGGTTGACATTTTTGGGGGGGTTGAAAGTACTTATTTTTTTGGATTGAATTTATTTTTTGTTTGGTTGAAATTTTTTTGATTAAAATAATTTATTTTGATTGAAACTGCTTTTTTGTTTGAATAAAAAAATTCCTTCCATGCTGTGTATAAACAGATTTTCTCATAGTGACTGTAAAGTTTAAGTAAAATTAAAGTTTTAATCAGTTCATTTGACCAATTGACATAATTTTTCTTAAATCCACTACATCTATTTTTTGAGTGTAACTGTGAATATGTCCCTTTGTTTGGACATTTTCACAGATTACACCATTACAGGTGGTCACGCGGCTCGTGCGGCCACCATGTAATTATAAAGTTGTACCCCCACCTTTTTTGAGTGCAGTCTTTTACAAAAAGACCCACCCTAGGATTTTGAAAGAGCTCAGATGAAACGGCCTAGTACAGATTGTAAAACGCAACAACAAACACATAAAACACATATTTCACTATCTAAAGGCCTAATGAATCGTATGGTTTTAAACCCCCACAGACTGATATGTTTAAACGCTTTTAAACCGTCTCTTGCTGTCCACGTTAAACCACGCTTGTTTTAACTATGCCGAACGACACGTTGTCGTTGCTAAGCCGACACACAGCCTAGCCTGCAGAAAACACCGATCGCTGCATCGTTTTGTTCGGTAAACAAGATGGAAAGCAAAAAAATAGTTTTGCTCACCTTTGTCCTGCGCCCAGACCGCACGTCGATTACAAAGGCCTGCTGATGCTAGCCGCCTTAGCCCCAAAGCCGTAGTTTCCTACACGACCTTCAGACAAACGTTGGAGTCACCAAAACTGTAAGAAATATTCGTGTTCAAAGACTGAAGTCAATAGAAAACCGCTAATGTTAAATAATTGTTTGACAGAATAAAACCATACAAAACCAGAATTCTGGAGTGAGGTTTATTGCCACTGCTGACAGGAAACCACACACTGCCGGCAAACCAGGAAGTTGATCCATTTATACAGTCTTCAATGCCCGCGTTCGCCCCCTACTGACCTACGGCTGAATCACAGGCATTCATACACAATTCTCACCTACTGTTCTCATAACGGATAAATATGTGTTGTTATAGATATTTCGGACATGTAACTAATCTATATCAGTGGTTCCCAAACTTTTTAGCTTTTGACCCACAAAATACCAGCAGCAGAAACCTGTGACC
>NW_013954149.1:60313-60652 GCF_001266775.1 Austrofundulus limnaeus
AAAATGAAAGAAACCTGGAGTTTGTCATTTTTCCACTTGCGTTCTGCCCTCCTGCAGAGACACCTCGCTGCCCTGGTGATCTCATTTATCCAGGGGTATTTAGCCGTCTTTGGTTGCCTGACTTTTAGTGGGGCCACAAGGTCCAGGATCTTAGTGCAGGTCTCATTATGGCTACTAAGCAGCTCCTGAGTACTGTCATAGGCAGAGGTTTCGCGGGCTATACCAGCAGTAGAAGTGAACGCAATTAGAGAACCTTTAATGCAGGGGTGGGCAGTCCTGGTCCTTGAGGGCCACAGTCCTGCATGTTTTACATATTTCCCTGCTCCAACACACCTGATT
>NW_013954149.1:61652-62089 GCF_001266775.1 Austrofundulus limnaeus
ATGCAGGGTTGGGAGCAGTACTCTCTCAAGATCATGGGGGTAAATTGCGCCCTATAGCGTTCGCTAGTCGCAGTCTGAAGCCCTCTGAGCGGAATATGAATAATTACAGCTCCATGAAATTGGAGCTTGTTGCTCTTAAGTGGGCTGTTACAGAAAAGTTTAGAGAGTATTTGCTGGGTAATAAATGCACAGTTTTTACAGATGATAATCCATTGAGTCATCTGGCTACAGCAAAGCTTGGAGCAACAGAGCAGAGGTGGGTTTCAGAACTGGCAGGTTTTGATTTGACTTTGAAATATCGTCCTGGTTCTCAAAATGCCAATGCAGATGCATTGTCCCGTCAGCATACCACACACAGAGAAGGAGGGGCTGATTCTGGTTTACGCGAGTGGTTTACTGGAGTACAGGAAGAGATCAGTGTCTTACCTGGTTTGTCA
>NW_013954150.1:0-22251 GCF_001266775.1 Austrofundulus limnaeus
ACGAAACTTTGCTTTAAAGCAAAAAAAATATGTAAAACTTAAAAAATTATTTGCTCACAGTCATTTTTTCTAATCTGAGGTTAATGTTTACCACTCCTGTGAATAACTCAGTTAAGGTAAACAAAGTCTGTCCAGTGTTGAGGCAACTGGTTCTTTTTCACAACCAGAGATTCCTTGTCTCTTGTTTTAAATAAAAACCCAGACCACAACGATGTCTTAAGAACACCTGTAGCAGTCTTCATGTGAAGTTGTTTTAGAAACACTCCTGGTGCTCTCTGGGTTCTACTACCTGTGGACTGCTTATGTATACACACATGTGATAAAAAGGTCACCCCTGGCCCCATAAGCTAAAATCTCAATTTCTAAGTACTAAAATTCAAATGCTTCAAAAGTCCACAGGCATCCTTCACATTTTTATCTTTACAGAGAAAACGCACATTTATATCCCTTAAATAACACTTTTGACCGTAAACACAATTTCAAAGGATGGCAGACATTAATAACATATGACACTCCCTTTATTGGTGAGATGGATCTTGTACCGCATAAAAGAAGGCAGACCAGTTCATCAATTCAGTGTTGCTTGTATCTAAACAGTCTACTGAGATGGAGAGGATACCTGCCACTGGCGTAATATAGCAAACACCCTTTTAGACTTGTCACGAGGGTCCTAACAGGAAAAGAAAACAACAAAAAATTAGCTTAAGATTTCAAGACTCCTTGTGTGGAAATATGGAAATCGCTTATCTTACCTGTGCTGGACTGCTTCCTTGTGTATTGGAGTTCGTCTTTGTGGGCACGAGGAGGTCGAGAGCAGCTTTCCAGCCCTGCTGAGGCAGTGAACCGTCACCTAGCGCAGGGATAACACCTGGATCCACATTCTCCTTACCCACAGAGATCCAGGGACACCAGTCCCTGTGCTGAGCGAGGGGGTCAAAGGCTTTCTTGGGCAAATGGTCATCCTGAAATAATAGTGTTTTTTTTAAAGGGGCTATTGCTATAATAAAAGTAAGTTATTCATTCAGGAGTAACATTGGGTCTTACTGGACCACCAGAAGATGAAAGGCACAAGCGTTTAGGAGGGTGAAGACCGGCAGCGCCGTCAGTCCCCGAGGCATCCCCCTGTCCTCGACTTCGAGTTGCAGGTCTCTTTCCCCTGACTAAAGGACTTGGCATTTCTTCATTGGGGGTGGGCGAGTCTCGGTTTTTGGTGCGTGACGCCACAGGAGAGGAGGTTCCCTCACCCTGCACCATAAACAAACACCTTGTGAACAAACAGTCTTTATGGTTTGAATTAAAACAGTGATGCAGACAAAGAAAAACAAAAACACTTTTCTAGCTGACCAATACTCATTAAGCTTGCCTGGTCAGAGCGAGTGCAGTCCTGGCTCCTAAGCTTCATGCGACACGGAGTTGATGTTGGAGTGGCAGACGCAGAAGAGTCTCCCGGGACATCGTCACTGCCCACCGACGCAGGTCCTGCAGCTTGAGCGGAGTGTCCTGTAGTGTCTGGTGACGCCTCTACGTCACCTCCAAACCCTTCTAGCTGGTGGAAGTTCCACAAGCCCACCTTCCGCATACAGTAGGAGCAGGTGAGGATGGGCAGACTCATGGCATGCAGAGCTGAGCTATGATGAAAGAAAAGTTATTTGTCCCATGTTTCTTACTCGTCTCTTCTGTCTGAACGCAGCGGGAGTAATCACAAAGTCATCTCACCTGGCTTCCCAGCCACAAAGGGAAACAATGCAAGCAGCCACCTGGACAGCCAAAGGCTCAGAGGATGGAGTGTCTCCCTTTCTTTTTTGTTCTTTTTCAATCAGATGCAGCACAGCACTGATGACATCTTCTGTCAATGACTACAAGAAAACAATATTTTGGTAAAGCGAAATCAAACAGATCCGGTTATAATGTTAACAAATGTGACCCTGATTTATCAGGCTTTTTTCATGAAATTTTCAATGCACCTTTTGCATTTTGAAGTGAAAGTAGTGGTTGTAAACAAAACACTTTACCATGAATTGTAGCTTCTCTGGCTTCATGGCGGGCAACTGTTGAGCAAGAAGACAAGCACTCTGGAAGCGCTCCAAAAGTGAATTAAGAAGCACTGATGGTTCAGAAGCTGGAACCAGCCAGAACCGCTCTGGATTAAATAAAACAAAAACATTTATTTATTACAGCAGCGATGCTGTAATAAATGCTTGCTACTATTTCAGCCGTTCTGCTATGCTTGTGTAATAAATATTTATTATATGCAGCTACATGGTGGCACCTACCTGGACATGGAAAGTCAGGCCAAGGACAAAACTTTTCATGCTGTGTCTGAAGCTGTCTGGATATTTCTGCGATTCGAGTTTCATCTATTTAAGAGAAAAACACACACTTAATCGTTCAAATGAAGCGTGCAGCTCCACTGCCCAGGTGGATTATTCCAGGTCTGACAATATTTCCTTGTAGTTTAATGTTTTGCTTACATTTTTCAAAGTCTAAACATGGTTGAAGGGATGCACACAGGAAAGCCTGGCAGCTGGAGCACTTCAGCATGTCATTCCCAACGTTGATCCAACCATATCTGGCGCACATGAGAGGGGACAGTATGCGTGGCTTGCCTGCCCATTTCGAACAGTGAGATGCTAAGGAAATTTGTATTTTACATTACTTGAAATAAAAGAGATCTAAGCCTGAATGATGCATTTATTGTGAGATGATTGTAATGTGAAACACAGACTGTAGGGATGTTGACATTTCATCAGCAGCTGCTGCCATTTTCTTCCCAAACTGCTGTGACCAGATTTTGCAAGGCTGCTCTGTGAATTTGCTTATAATTTCCTCCTGCTTCGTTATTTCTACGAATTTCAACAAATCGGGCTGCCGTCAGGTAGTTAGCTACAGCCTCGTCTTCCAGTTTTTAATTTTTGTTGATGCGTTTTGAAGAGACAATTTTTTGAAAAGAGGATCAAAGTAAATCACCCGAGTTTTTTAGTGACCCCTTAAAGAGATAAGCTGCCATGAAGAACATTATTTTATCTGCTCTTGTTCCAAATTTGATAATGATTTGAAACGTCGAAGTATGTTTTTATAATCCAGAACAGTGCTTGTTGCAAAGTGTTTTTGATGCTCGTCTTCGTCACTTGACACATTTAACACGCTGTGATTGGTTGAGGAGTTTTGTTTACAAAACAGATGACCACATGGTTTTTAAATTGTTTTAATTTCCTTACTTTCTAAGACAAATTAAGTTGATTTGATGCTACAGTTTGCCTTGTATTGTTATTTTATACCTTTTCTGCTACTTTTGAATTGGTCATTATTAAGTTTTATTAGTTTTTTAGGATACAAGATGCTTCCTACAAAAACCAGAATGTGAATCTTTTCCTAAAATTTCATGGCGATATCTTGAACACTGAGRAAGTTATGAGCAAAAWTAGAAAACAGCAAGRTGAAATGGTCACAAAGACCCCATTGGTTCTGCTGTGAACTGCAGCAAGAAAACATGAGCTGATTTTACCTAAACAAACATCAATAACTTCCCTCATACTTCAGATAATCACATGATTTTGGTGTTATTTTGTATGGTTTGAAATGGTATTTTGGAATCCGCTGTCAGATTTCATATTGGTGTAGGATTAAACATTTATCCACATCCCTACAGACTGGGTGGCTCGTACTTGATTGCAACAAGAAAAGGATATTGAATATGATTCCACTCGAGAATAAAAAGCTTCTTTGTTGGTTGCCTCGCAAGGTGCTTGTGTGTTGGTTTTTGCATCAAGAACTTTTAGTTCGCCTTGTCCACTGATACACAAAAAGAGGAAAACAAATGTACCGACAGATATATTATAATATGCATTACGAAAACAACTAAATGAATGGAATTAATATATTTCCTTTTTTTTTACACGTTCTCATTATTTCCAATAAATCTAAGTGACATAAGACGAAAATGAGCCGTTAGGCTAGGTGGCTAACTCAAAAAAGCTAATGGTAACGTCCATATAAAGTGCGTGTGTTCAAAACGAATATAGCCACCTGTGCAGACCGAGGTCCGGTGATGATACTCCTTCGTTAAGAAGCTCACGAACTTTCTCCGGAGAAGCGATAGAAGACTTGTGTTGATTAGAATTACCAAGACGACTTGTACCGTGAGTCGCCGCCATGTTCGACGTCAAAGGTGCACCCCCGGAAAATTCACCCCGAAACAAGTCGTTCCGCTTCACCCCGAAACAAGTCGTTCCGCTTTTCAAAAACCGGTGGGAATTTTGCCACTTTTCATAGACTTGTAGGTAAATAGTGTAAAAAATGTTTTATTTTTATATTTTGGCATTTATTTCTTTTTTTTTCATACATGAAACAACAAAAAAATAAATATAACTTGCTAACGTAATAATGCAAATTATTTAACAATTTACCAAAAAATAAAAGGTGAACTTATTTCCACTTTCAGTTTTTGCAAGTATGACTGTATTTTTGGTCACTGAACTTCTCCAGATTTCTGTTGTTTAAAARAAAAATGCAGCCGCTGACGCAATGTCCTAGTAAGAAGCTCTGTGATTGGCTAAATGTGTGACGTGACGGGACAGTACGGGTCGGGGTAAATTTTGTGAATGGCTTCCAGCCTGCCTAAAATGTGAAATGAGACATTGCGCTTTAGTTWTTGTTGGKTTTTTTTTTTTCTTCGATGTGACATCCAGAAGGACTGATTTGTAACGGAGAAAACGATGTTGAACGCGGAAGGGGTTGACAGTTCAGACCAGCTGAATATATTTGAGAAACTGTCTAGTAGCAGGCCGCCGCAAGCAGCTATGCTAGCAGGTTAGTCAATAACATTAGCATGCTATGCTATCAACAATGCATTTTAACTTTATCATAGCCGCCGTGCTCAACATTCAAATCAGCATTAACACTGTTAATGTCACATCTGGATGCCAGGAAACCCAGAAATTATTTACCACTAGTGACTTTGATGGTTTCAAGCTAGCAGCAGCAGCTGTCAAGCTTTGTTGGAATAACATTTTTTTCTTTAGAAAAGCGAATATTTGACATCAAACAGGTTATATATTACTAGGAATTTAAAACTTTTTTTGTTTGATTTGGTTATTGCATTGAGCAGCATAATGTACTGGTAAAAGACAAGTTTTTGTGGTCTCATGATGCACTTTTTATTTCACAAATCATTTAAACCTTAACTTCTTAAGATTAAAAAAGTTCTATATTGTTGTCTTTTATATTKGCATACAAGTTCAGTTTTTTTTAGTAAATAAACAACAAAAGAGCTGTTTCATTTTTTGCAATCCCATAAACCAGTTGTAGCAAATTTCATGTTTTGTTAATTATTTTTAGTCTCCCACCCACATTTTAACATCTGGATAATATCTATCCCCATCATCTTTTGCTCTTGTTCAAGTGTTACTTTTTGTTTTTCAGGTTACCGAACGCCCCCTGCCCGCAGTGGACATCGCTGTGTTGCTGATAATGCCAACTTATATGTGTTTGGAGGTTACAACCCCGACTATGATGAGTCAGGCGGCTCGGAAAATGAAGACTATCCACTGTTCAGGGAACTGTGGAGGTACCACTTTGCTACAGGCTGCTGGCAGCAGATGCACACAGAGGGCTACATGCCCACAGAACTGGCATCTATGTCAGGTACTCTTTATTTCTTGTTTCTCCTTGAATAACATTTTCGTTTTGAATATATAAATAAAACAAGTAATAAAATTTAATTTATTGTTGCTGTTTCTTCAGCTGTTTTGCACGGTAACAACCTTCTGGTGTTTGGTGGAACCGGGATCCCTTTTGGTGAAAATAACGGCAACGACGTTCACGTTTGTAACGTCAAGTACAAGAGATGGTCGCTGCTTAACTGTCGAGGGAARAAGCCTAACAGAATCTATGGACAGGTACGCACAAACTTTCCTAGAGTCAAAAAGTGGCAGTAAATTTTGATTTGTTTCATAATCTGCAACAGTCTGCCCCTTGAAGGAGTTTCAAAWTTGTGAGATCAGAGCTTGATATCTTTCCCCTCTGCAGGCAATGGTCATTATAAATGGCTTCCTGTACGTGTTTGGGGGCACGACAGGTTACATTTACAGCACAGACCTGCACAGGCTAGACCTGACCACCCGGGAGTGGATCCACCTCAAGCCCAACAATCCCCCTGGTGACCTGCCTGAGGAACGGTATGGTGTTAGGATTCAGGAATACATTACAGAAGCTAAACACTATGTTTTAAAAAAAATCACTGATATAAACTGGTGTCACATTTGCCACAGGTACAGACATGAAATAGCACAGGATGGACAGAGGATTTATATTCTGGGAGGGGGAACTTCTTGGACATCGTATCCTTTGGATAAGGTACTTTATTCTGGTTATTCTCCAAATATGTGGAAATTTACGTAAGAAATGCTAATGAAAATGGAAAAATCTTTCCCTTTGGACTTTTTTTTCAATAGATACACGCCTATAATCTAGAGACAAATTCCTGGGAGGAGATTACAACTAAACCCCATGAAAAAATAGGTCTGTAATTGTCACGTTATTTTTTAAGCTGTCTCAGTTCTCATGTACAGAATTCTCAAATGCTCCTGCTTTCCACAGGGTATCCTGCTCCGCGAAGATGCCATAGTTGTGTTCAAATACAGAATGGTAAGAACAGCTAACTTTGTAATACAGCTTGTCTCACTTTATAAAAATACGTGTTTCATTTTGACCTCCTTCTTTATAATGCATTAACTTGTTTTTTTTTCTGTTTTAGATGTATTTATTTGTGGGGGCTACAATGGGGAGTTGATATTGTCGGATCTGTGGAAGATCAACCTGCACACTTTCCAGTGGAATAAGCTACCAGCAGAGATGCCTGAGCCAGCCTACTTTCATTGTGCTGCAGTTACACCGGTTAGCCCTCTTCTTGCCGTTTCCTTTCTGTTTAGCTACACGTGCATGCCTGTTAAGTTTAAAATAGCAACATAACCCTGAGTTTTGGTCAGAAAGTGATTTTCAGGGGTAAGCAAAAACACAGTGATCCCTGCTGGTCAGATCTGGATATTGCACTGATACTAATGTCCACTTTGACCTCTCCCTCCAGCTAATAGGTAATCAAGACAACGCTTTGCCTTTTTTTTGCTAATATTTTGTTGTTTTTGTCTCCAGGCTGGCTGCATGTACATCCACGGTGGTGTAGTGAACATCCATGAAAACAAGAGGACTGGCTCTCTGTTTAAGATCTGGCTGACTGTTCCCAGCCTGCTGGAACTTTGCTGGGAGAAGCTTCTCAAGTCTTTTCCTCACTTGACTTCTCTCCCCACCTTTCATCTGTTTAACCTGGGGCTCACGGAGGAGCTTGTAGAACGCTTGAAATAAGCACAAAAAAAGAGAGAAAAAAAGAGAAAAAAAATGGAGGCATGGTCAGGCTGGGACAGACAGCGAAAAAGATGAGATAAAATATGATTTAACCCAGGTTTTGGGAAAGTACCCGGCTCCTCCCCTGCCTGACGTAGCCCCACCTTAAAACCAAAAAACAATGGGATGCCTTTTTTTATGTTCTATTTTTTCTAGTGGAGGTGGACTGTATGTAGAATTTTTTATGGATTTTACTCAAACCCCTCCAAGTCACCACTGCTTCTTAGAGTTTGGATTCACAGCTTCAACAAAACTGACAGTTTAAAAAAAAAGTTTATTTTGCCACGTCAAGAAGTCAAACACTGTCATTGTAAATCAGCATCCTCCAGGAACTTCAAGGATTCAGCGAAGAAAACTAATAGATGTATATTTATTTTTAAGGACTTTGGTGTTTTTTTCATGAAGAAATTGCTGTTTGCACATCGTTTCATATATTTGCAGGTATTTACTTATTTAATAGATTCTATGTGCATGGATGACCACAGCAAGAATACCAGACTAAAAAGGGAGCAGGKTTTTTTTTTCCTCCATTGTTTCATCTTCTGACATTTCCTTCTAAAAGTGGACTTTTCTTGCCGAAGGTTTTATGATCATCAGAAAGTTAGGGACAGAATTCTGGTCCTGGAAATTGTTCTTGAATTTTTAACACATGGCTGCCTGTGTCCATAGATTTAAAAAAAGAAAACAAAAACAAAGCTGGGAAACTTTATTTTGCATGCCTTGGAAAGATTCAATGGTATTTATTAGTGGTAAATTGTCTTAGGCATAGAACCACTGTGCTTTTCATTTGCATAGTCTTTAATGCGTTCTTTTTTCCTGCTGCTGCTTTTGTTCATTTTGCATTATTTATAAAACACTTGCTAAAATAAGTTTAGTTTCTACCCCATAAAATCCCCTCCTGTGTTCTTTTACAGCTTTCATTTGTAAACTACATATCACTGTGAATTTGGTGCTCTTAAAAAATAACACTACATGTTTTTATTTTAATAAAGAATTATTTTACTTTATCATTTATGAGTTTTACCTGGGAGATGAAGTAGCTGGCATTTCCAAACACATGTTTATACTGCAGTGCCTTTCCTCAACCTTGTAAACGTATTTTACAATGGAGGCAGTGCAAGACTTTTTTTGCATGCATTTCTAGCCAAAATTTAAACATTTCTTTAGCTTCAAAAAGGGGAAATCTGATGAAAATGCAGCATAGTGAGTTCAAATCTTCAGATACCTGATGCCAAATAATGTTGCAGCTTCTCAGTCTGGTTTTAAAAAAAGAATTTCAATCGATAAGATTTTGCCAAATTGGATGCCCCAAAAGACTTGAATCTGAATTTTTCTTTTTTATTTCCGCCTTTTAGTTTCTGCATGGTATACCTTTTCTTTAAACAAATCTTTACAATCAAAAAGCTGTTTTACATGTTTCCACTAAAATGTTGTACAGCAGAATTTTATGGATGTTGTTAGGTCTGTCAATAAAATATGTCATTAATAACTGTTTGGTTTGACTAATGTTTATTATTAATTTAAATAAATGTCCTTTTACACTTTTAAATCAGTTTATTATATTTGGCATGACAATTTACAATTTCCAAAAGTCACTTTTACATCCAACATATAGAAGTTACAAAAATGGCAAGAACTAGAACATTTTGAAGCATACAAAACAATGAAATATAATAAGTGCTATTTATTTCCAGCTCAGTGATAACGTTCAATTTCCCGTATTCTGTGCCTCTAAACTTGAACCACCCATAAACGACGAGTGAATTTCTATAGAAATAGGACTCATATTCCTCCAACACTGATCAACATGAACGTGGAGAAGGAGCAAAGTAGTAAAGAGCCAAAATGATGAGATAAACCGCCACTAGAGCTGTGCCTGCAAGCAAAACAGAGGAATAACATCTGAGAATGAACAGTAATTTTATATGTATAAAAAACCCATTAGGTTATGTGGACATTAATAAAAGTAACATTTGAACATGAAACCCACCCTGGAAGTAGTCACATTTTCCATCCATGAAGATGTAATTGACCAGAATGACGCTGAAGATGCTGGCCCAGAGATGGATATCGCTGAACACCAGCACAAACCCAACATCCTGGGGTAAAAAGGGTTGCAAAGATTACATATAAAAAAGGTGTACCACGTATAAAACCATAATCTCAAAGAAATGCACTGAATCAGAATTAGCTTTAAAATTTTCCAAATGTCCACAATATACAGCATTAGTACCTCAATCCTATTCTAACATTGTCAACATACAAATAACATTAAAAACAAGTTACTTACATAAAACGCATTAAAAAGGATGAGAAGTGGAATCTGAATCATGCAGACCTGCACAGCAATACAACTACCTACTTCAAGGCTGAAAAAAAAAGGATATTTACACAAACAAACAGCTTAAATCAGATCTTTATTTTTTTCTAATGCAATCTGACCATGTTTTAAATTACAGTGTAGTGGGTTGTTAGAAGAAAAACAGAAAGGGTGAATAACTATTGTAATATTTTTGTAACTTAAACCATGCAGTGTTCTCTAACCTCAGGCTAATGTTGTTTTGCAGAGCAAACTGGATCCCGTTGACAATCTCAGGAAGTTCCGGCACCATGGCCAACACGGTGACTCCGATGAAGTACTGCGACACAACAGGAGGCATCTCAGTTCAACAAACACAATCAGGCTTTTTAAACTTAAAATAATAATAATAATTTTCAAAAAACTAAAACACCTGAGAGATGGTGGAATGGGTCAGAATGGGCTCAATATTTTCAGTGCAAAGGTCAGCGCAGCATGTCATCAGCACTGTGGCGGCAATCAGCACCACCAGAGCCCTCCAACGAGACCAATGCACAAAGTGGTGACCTGCTGGAGACCACACGTTTCAGGTCAATAAAGGTCTGAGCCAGCTCAAAACCACGTGGTTAGTGGTGACCACCCCAGTGGGCTTGCAGGAGCATACTAACCGTGTACGTGACCCCCGTGTCCGTCGCTAATTTGAATATCATAGATGTGGGAGTGGGTCTTTAGTGTGAAGATGAGGCCGATCAGATATGAAGCAGGGAGCAGGACAGATATAGTGTACACAAGAGGCCTAGAAGAAAGAAAAAAAAACACTGATGAGGTGGCTGCTGAAAATGTGAATTCATGTCTGTTGGCAGCA
The DNA here is from genome assembly GCF_001266775.1 of Austrofundulus limnaeus. Lineage (NCBI taxonomy): Eukaryota > Metazoa > Chordata > Actinopteri > Cyprinodontiformes > Rivulidae > Austrofundulus > Austrofundulus limnaeus. The sequence continues at coordinate 10,563 of NW_013954150.1, forward strand.
TTTGGACTTACTCGATATTGGACAGAATCAAATGTGGGTCCGTTTGACTCTGCTGAAAACACAAAAATTAAAGCAAATGGTTTTGAAATCAAACACACACAAAAAAAAGTGTCATTCTGTAAAAAGTAAAGTTGATCCAAAAAGAATAAGCTGCCCACCACGTAGTAATGACAGTCCTTACAGATGAAGGGTGCACTGGCGTTGCCCGGAATATTAGAGCAACTTTCACACACCAGATTCCCAAAGACCTTTGAGAAGAGGGTGGGCGCGAAAACACCTAGGCAAGAGTCAAGTGTTAGACGCACCAAACATAAAACTGTATAAAAATGTGTTGCCTGAGTCACTGCCACTTACCCCCAATGGATATGAAAAGCAAAGCTGAGCCCACACCAGCTGAGCGGCTGTTAAATCTCTGCTCACTGTGCTTAATGCCACCGACAGTCATACAAATCCCCTGCAGACGTTCAAGAAAACAAAACAAATTACACCAAGAGGTTCGTGAGTCAGCATCGGTTTGGACTAATGTGTTCTCCTGCCTCCGTGACACTCACAGGTATGAACAGTATGCACCCCAGCAGCGTCCCAGTGAGCGCAGCTTTGACAATCTCTTCGTAACATTTGCTGCCAGCTCGATGGCCCCGCAGCAGTGCAGTGATATAAAATGTCATCTCTGCGATGGAGCCAAATGTAGCATTCACCACTGCTCCCACTGCAAAGTTACTCTGTGCAGAAAGGCTGAAGAGAGGACAAAAATCAATTAAACCCAAGTCCTTAATCACCGATTTGTTAGAGACAAAAACGTAAATACGTCACCTGGCTATTCCCATGCCAATATAGTAGGACAGGGGGATGATGGAGGTAATGGCTATGGTGAATATCGTCTCTGCACTGAAGTATTTATGCTGCCGATCAGCGTAGCCAATGACCAAAGTCATAAACACCAATGGTAGCAAATCTTAAGGGAGCATTTTGTCAAGGAGAACAAACAAAACAGAAATCTAAAAGAAATACATTTATTAAAATTATGATAGTGAAATTAAAATCAACTGAAATCCTAGTATGACACTATGATCCTAGCACAGCAACATCCCCCACCCTTTCTTAAAGACATCTCATATTATGACAGATGTTAATACTTTTATTTTAAAAATTGATGACTCTTGTTACCCTCTAGTACTACAACCTTGAAAGGATACTGAGAGCAAAAATGTTGATTCCTTGCACAGTGTATTTGTAGTAATACATATTAAAAGCTTGGTAACAACACAGGATGACTCTGGTCTCGCACACAACGGTCTGGAAAAAAGAGAAACAAAATGTTTCAGTGTGAACAGTTCAAATAAACTGGAGCTAGACAAATAGCGTACAGAAATCAGATGAATTTAAATACTTTGCACATCCCTTTATCTCCATATATCTATGCAAGCCTGGTGGGTTTTAGTACCTTRTCTAGTTTGTGGATCTGAACTTCTTCAGGTGCCATGAGGAGGACAGTGGTCAGGACGCGACCGTTCATTTTTGCAACAGGGATGGTGAAGACTAGCATCCAGGAGAGGACACATGCGAGGGAGTGGACGACAGCCAGCACAGGGTAACCCAGAAACAACCAAATATAAGTACTGACCCGACCCTGCAGAAACACACCAGAGATGTAGAAATAAGCCTACAGATAGTACAACGGCTGATTCAAGTCGTTAAGATGTTCTTACCCAGTGCTTTGAYGGTTTTTTGGGAGGCAGAGCTGGGACGTGGACCTCAACAGGAAGAGGRGAAGATACCAGAAGCGGTTCACAGTCCACAGCATCCCGTTCTTGTGGAACGATCTCACAGTTTGTCGGCATTGAGGTGGACCTTCTGACCACAGAACTAGCCTGAAATGATGTTCAGTCGTACAGTTAGTACTCTTTAAAACATGGCACATATTAACTGTCCGGTTTCTTCTTATCTTACCTTCTCTATTGARTTCCCAAACGGCCAAATAAAGAACCGTGCCAACTTGAAGCAAACTTTGCCTGAAATACACAACAGGCATAGTTTAAGATGATGAAGAAGTTCAATGAGTGATGGAGTTTTCAATACATACCGTAAGAAGCACCGCAGATTGTTAGAAACATTACAGGACAAATGAGGATGTAGAACAATGAAACCCACCAGCCGAATAAAAACACATAAGCTATGTTCCCAAAAGTCACCACTGAAGCTGTAGGAGTGGAAACAGAAAAGCACAAGTCRCTATTTTTAATGCAAGAACACTATTTATGTGCGCAAATCAAATAATAAAATAAAAAGACCTTCTTGTTGCTTAACAATGCTAAGATCCGTGTGCAGTTCTTTGTCGATGTCTGATCTGTCTTCAATTGGCTTCTCGGTCACGTTGCCTTTCCATTTTCTGAAGCCAAACTGGGAATAAAAAAAATTAAAAATAAAGTTTTGAGTTGGCACCTTTTTTCCTTTCACTGATCAAGAGATATTTTTGTGAGAAAAAGAAAGAAAAAAAAACGAAGAAAATCTGGTGAAATAATAGTTTCCTAGTAACGTCATCCTTGCCCACCTTGTAGTTGTTAGCCTCTCTGTGAGCCTCAACCTCATTCTCCACTCTGATGGTGGTCCTGGAGGTGCCGTCATGCCACCCTTCCTCATGTCGCGTTGGAGAGGTGCAATGTGCTCCTGTGCAAAAGACAATCCTTTTCAATTCCATTCTAACACCAGATCCTCAACACAACTTTTTTTAAAGACACTCCAAGATTGGGACTATTGGTTAAAATAAAATTTAAAAAAAATCCCATCAAGTTGAGCTATTTTCCTGTCAGGTGGCTTGTTTTTGTAACTAGCTGTAGTGGGATTCACCTCGGTGGACGGCAAGCAAACATTTCGGCGTGAAGTGGCAGAAGTGCTGCGCAGAGGCATCTGGAGAGGGCGTTGCCACGCCCAGGTCTGCATGCTGAGGCCCGAGGCACAGTCTTTCAGGGTGAACGTGCAGTCGCAGCAACCGCTGGGGATGCTCGGGGTCACAGCAGGCCTCTGGGTGAAGAAAAAAAAATCAAGTTGAGGACGGAGAAAGACACGTGGAAGTGTCACGGAGTGTGTGAGACGAACAGAAACCTCATGGGAGTCATGCAGTGTCCTACTCAAGCTGTTAACTACAATCTGCCAAGACTCATCACATTACTAATGCATTGTTAAGCACAAAGGAGTTTTATTTAATGGTGTGGCGCTAACAGACATGATGGTTACACAACAGGCTGCATAAACATAGGACTTCTCTTTTGATAAGACTGCTTAGTGTGTGAAAAAATTGTGTTTGGAACCAGGGGCTAAGCAATAATTTTCCCCATTAAGTTAACTAACTAACTAACTAAATCTTACAGCATCTATGTTGCAATATTTAAGCAAGGTAGACAATCTAAATCAGTCGTTCCCAAACTTTTTTATCTTCTGACCCACAAAATATTCATGGCAAAAACTTGTGACCCCAAATATAACTGGTCTGAGTACACGAACTTTTTTAATAACCCTAAAAACAAAAGGCTACACGAATATAAATACTTATTTATACTTATTTTGTGTTTTTGTAATAATTATAGGGAAAATATTACATCACCAATTATTTTATTACCCTTTAAATTGACTTCTGAAGTGCAGTGGTTCCCAAACGTTTCAGCTTTTGACCCACAAACTAACAGTAGCAGAGACCTGTGCCCCCAACTATTTTTGGATGATAAACATTTGTATCAGGTCAACTAAACATGGCCATAGTAACAAAATTTATTATTCTACATTTATACATTTTAGGTAACAACTAAGGCAAAAATGTAATCAATTCAGAAAATCTTTTCAGGACCCCACCTTGATGTTTCAGGACCCCACTTTGGGTCCCGACCCCAACTTTGGGAACCACTATAAATGAGTGTAGTTCATCATCCTTACATGCTTGTTTGATAGTTCAACCTGAATGATGCTGTACCTCGTGGAAATTTGAACAGAAACAGCCCCTTAAACTCAGTTTAAATAGTTACAATTTTGTAAAATAAAGAAATAAATAAATAAAAATAAAAAAACAGAAAAGGAAAAAAGAAAGAAAAAATAAAGTAACTTAGCTACTTGTCTTCATTAGTTTTATTTACATGGTAGAAAACCACGCAGCGCAGGTGTTTTTAATTAGCAAGTTAAAAACCATTAATTTCGCAGAAATAAAGACAAATAAATTCGTGAAGTTTTGTTACCACCTGTGGATTCAGCCACTGATCTTCTCCGCAGGTGGTCCACGTCCCCCGGCAGCAGAGAGGACGTTTTACAGGACATGTCGTCTGTTTTAGGTGTTGCTCCTGCGGTGACGCGTCCTCCGGGCTTCGGCCCCTCTTTATGACCGCTGCCGTGCAGCGACTGGCTAATCAGTGGCGTGGAACAGAAAGTTAGTGCTCCTATAATTTACCGTCACTGAAGCCGTTTCTTCACGCTTTTAAACAATGAGTTCCATTTTATCTCTATTTTTTAAAGATTTTAGTCTTTTAGCTAACGCACTAGTTGTATTTTCACGAAAAAKTTTGTAGTTAATTTATTCATATTTCTCAAACTCTCGGACTTTGAATTAAAATGCAACTTTAGCGCCCCCTGGTGGTTTATTGTAAATAATGCAACAAGTTGCTCAGGCCAGCAGGAAATTGTTCACTTTTTTTGTCATGTTTAACCATCAAATTTATTTATTTATTTATTTATTTAAATGTAGTCATTTTGCTAATGCACTAGCTAAAAAAATGTTATCTCTTAAAACTGGTCGGACATTAAAATTTTAGTGCCCCTAGTGGTTTTTAGGGTACTGCAACAAAAGCTCTTGCACCTTTTCCTTGTACGTTATATCATTTTAATGCTATTTTAAATACTTCTACGGAGTCCTACTTTAGCTATTTTCTATTGCATAAAATTTGCGTAAATAAWAACTTATATAACTTATCAAATCTCCTAAAACTGGTCAAAAAAGGTATTTGGCTTCCCCTGCTGGTTTAATGATGCAACAGAAAGTAGTTCAGTCCAACAAGCGAAACTGCTACAACTTTTTTTTTTTTTTTTTTTTTTTTTTTTTATCTATATCAGTATCAAAAAAACAATATCAAAATGTGGCATTGTTTTTATTTTAATATAGAGACAAAAAAAACATAGCTTAGCTGTACAGTRAAAAGTGACAGTATTTCATTTACACAAAACGCAACACTGCAAATGTTCTGAATGCAAACAAAAAATAAGCATCAACACATATGAAGCACAGTTTCAAATGAATATATACAACAAGAACAGAAATTTGATAAAAAAATAACACTTTTTTTTCTAAAATGTACAACAAGCAAATAGAAATATACAAGAGCTTATTGAAGGGGGATAAACAGCTCATTGTAGCTTCACTCTTAGAATTTAAATTTTCTCCAAAGCAAACGACAGATGAATTATTGCACCAGGCAACAAAGAAAATAGAAATGATAGGAACATATTTTAGCACGAAAAAAAAAGCTTGATTAGAGTAGCAGATCAATAAAATTGGGGTTGTACATGTTTTGAAGAAATAACATAAAATTAAATCATTACAAAGGGAAGCTGAGAAACTAAAATGTCACCTTTTTTTTTTACTTAACACAGTTTTAGTTCTGTTTGAAAATCTAAGTACAAATAGCACCTCAAGGTAGTTGTAAGCACAAATAGTGATTAAATGGAAGTGGAAAGGGAGAGAAGGAGCTTTAAAATATAAGACAAGAGAAATGAATTGGTTCGATTATCTTTTGAGACTGAGCTCATTTTAATGCTGAGCTGGAACCAAGACGTTTCAGCACATACACATGTTTCAAGCCATGTACAATTTAGCTGCCTCATCTGTTTAGTCTCCATGAAATGTTATTCAACACAAAGCAATACGTTATTCCTTCCATTTTTCTGAGAAAAAAAAAATCTGTCGTGCACAAAGACACAGAAAAATAAAAAGAAATAAAACACACTGACCAGGTTTTGATGCATTTTAGTAAGAGTCTCTGAAAGTTTCCAGCACTTTTTTTGTTTGCTCTGTTTCCCACGAAGCAGTTTTAAAAATCAGAGTCAGCATCCATTAGCTCTGCCTCCATTAAATTGGTCCGGGAGTGGATGGGTCCACAGCCGGCCCTGCGACCAGCCGGGACCCGGGCCACGTGAGCCATTCTGTCTGACAGCCCGTCTAGATCCATCTCTTCAGGACGGAGTGCGGACCCCCTGGGCTGCCAGTTGGAGTTTGAGGGGTGGTAGCGTGGCCTGAGGCCCAGATCTTCAGGACAGTCGATATGGGTCAGAGGGTTGGGCAGCAGCTTGTTGCTGTAGCTGCCCTGGCACTGCAGGTAGTGGCACCGCTCCTCGCAGCGCTGAAACTCTGAGCACGACCCCGGCAGGACGTCGTCCTCCATCCTCTGCTGCTGCCTCTGCTGCAAGCGCAGGTTCGCGACCAGGCTCGGGTGGCAGGGAAGCTTCGGCAGCCGGGGCACCGAGCTGCGACCAAACTCGCGCTGGTGGTGAGTCTCCTCAACCGGACGCACGTCCTTCCTTTTTTTCTTCTTCCTCTTTTTCCTCTTTATCATCTCGGGGGAAATCTCAGCCTCCACCATCCACAACCTGTTCCTCTCCTCTGGAGGTGGCACTGTTGGAAAAATAAATATATAAACAGTTTATTAATGACAAGAAGCACAGCCATGTGTAGAGTTACAAAGTTTATCTGGCTAATTCTAAACCAAATGTAGCATTTTGGTAAAACAKCTCCAGGATCTCACCTGGTGTCCCGGTGGGAGTGACCGAAATGTCTTCAGGCAGGATAGCTCCTCGTCTGGCAACCATCTTTGTCACATGCTGCGCCCATGCTGATGACATTTCATTGGATGGCTCGTTGAGCTCGAAATTGATTCCAGCTATGACAGAGAAAATCCCAAACTAATAATTAGTTTTTGGTTCAATAAGCTCATGGTGGCTCAGTACATCAGTTCAAACCTCCCCTTAAGTGCCACTCACCCACTGGGCCGTCATGAGACACAGTGTGCATGCTGAAGGACAGCTCCTTCTCCGGGTCCTTGTGGAGCTCCTTTCTCATTGCAAACGCCTTGGCAATCATCTTGCTCTTCTTTATCCTCTTAGGCTCGTTGTCGCTGCGGCCGATGATCCTGGTGAAGGACGGGACAGAGAGACGGCCGCAGATGATGGACTTGTGAGTAAAATCACAAATGGTGGGCACCAGCCCGCTAAAGCACAAACCTGCTAATTGCGGACCTAAAACTTTAGTTTGTGCTTTAGCGGGCTTACTAATTTTTATAATTCATAAGCAGACTTGCACTTTCTAAAATCAAAATRCAGTACCRCTAATAACTAATTATCTACCAGTCATCATTATCCTGAACAGCGGAAGGTATGGCTGTCAATGAATCACAACACACATGATCTATCCAACAGCATCCCTCCCAGATAAACACACTTATTGGTATTCATCCTTGCTAACTGTTGCTTTGGGTCACGGTTCTCATTTCCCACAATGCTTTGTGTCTGCTTACGTAGCAGGAAGGCAATGTTTAGAACTCCCTGTCCCAGCAAAAACAGTTAACGTTTGTAATCCATACTAAAATTTTGTATGTATTGATTTATTTTACTTTACAATCGGAGCTCCTTTTTTCAAAAAAAAAAAAGTCTAAACGCTGGAGCTCAATACTTGAAGTAATTGGTCGAAGCAATCGACCAAGGGGAAATGATTTAAAGATGTTATGCTGATGAAGACTGACATCTAGTGGTCAAATGGAGCAACTACATGGAAAACTTTAAAATCCAAGCTCTTATTTTGAAGTGAAGATAGTTTCCTGTACTCCTTCGTTTCCCACCACAAATCAAATCCGTCATGTACCCAGAATGCATCGCTTCAGTTTTCCAATAAGCAGTTTTAAAATTACTTTATTGATACTTCTTTAATGAAAAATCTACAACAAACAAACACTAGTAAGTGTCAAATTGAACTTGCGCTATAAAATTAGCTTCCACTAGTTTTTCTATGGCATAAGTGCTTTTGAAGTTGCGGACCTAAATATTTTCATAAGAGCTTTAGAAAATGTGGAGCTAATTTTTGGATTAGCGCTGCCCACCACTGAAAATCATTAAAATAATGCGAACCTAAAAGAAAGCTCCATACTTGGCAACGACAACAAAACAAACCCGGAGATTTGCTTACTTGCACCAAGTGCGTTTCCAGATGAGGATGGTGGCTTTAGTCCAGACCCAGGTGCTCATGGCGATTCCTGTCCCAAACATGGAGAACAGGTTAATCTTCTCCACCATCAGGCTGGGACGGTTCTTAATGGTGCATTCTGGGATGGGCTTGTTGGCTTGGGATGCGATGGTCACGTTGGCCTCACACCTGTTGGAAACAAACAGAGACGTGTTTGATCTAAAGGGCCACACGACTCAAACGCCACAACTCTTAAATAAAATTTTTTTTTATAAAATGTGAAAGCGGAGGAGGGTTCTAAGGAGGAATCAATGTACAGCTGCAACAGCAAACGCTAAAAACAAAGCAAATTGTGGAATATAAGCCCAAAAAACTTACAGTACGTATTCTCTGAAGCTCCTCTCCCATTCGGCCTGATTGAAGAAGTCATAAAAGTGGCAGCCAAATGTGATGAAAACAAAGCCAAAAGCAAGGAATCCAAATATACCTACCGTTAAAAAAAGAGAACACGTTGTTATTATTATTATTACACACAGCCATAAACTGGGAGTGAAACACAAGAGGTGTTGCCAAGCTTATTTTTATTGCACATTTTAAAATTAAAAGAACAGAAAGATGGAACTCAGTCTGTTCATTTGCTCATGTACACAGGACATTTTCCTATCATACTGAGGCATTAGACGTGTTTACATTCTTTGCTCATTTTGCCTGCAGCTTTAGACAAAACATTAGCTTTCAGTGACAGTTAGGGTCACGTTTCAGCTCTTGATTTTTCGATAACAAAAGGGGAACAGAACTCACCGAGCCTCAGCATTGTCTCGTTGATTTTGCTGGCAGCTTTCTCACTCAGCAGTCCTGGGTGGTTACTCTTGATGGAAAACAAGGTCATGACTCCTGCAATAAGCAATTAATTCAGTCCATATTTTTATTGTTTTGTTTTAGTTAATCAAATATGACCAAATGGTGCAGATGACACGCACCCCGAATGAGGAAGTAGCCGCCAACCACAAGCACCACTCCAATAGGTGCCAGCACAAACCCAGCTCGGAATCTGTAGTTTTTATAGCCGACAAAACAGATCCCACTCACTGAGTCTCCATCCACCTTTGGGGCAACAAGATGTGAACGAAAGATGTCAAAAACCCAACAATTTGATCGGTTTTAGTTTGTTTAATACGAACCTCAGCAATGGCGAGGATGGCCACAGTGAGAACGAAGGGGACGGACCAGGTGACCATGTGGAAGTAGGAGGTCCGACCTGAGAGGGGCTGGTGAGTCGTGCCCAGAGCTTTGAAGGACGTGTGCCAGGCGTAAGTCAGCATGACAAACCAAATCACACCGGACATCAGCGAGTAATAGACGATAATGAAGATCGTGACGCACGACAGAGTTTCTGAGGACCTGCAGGGAGCAGAACATTAGATGCAGCTATTGATGACTTCATATTCATTTTTTTTTTGTTCATTTCACTTCCAAATACAAGACTGGGCCTCTCGAACTCACGAGGGCTCGCCGAGCCGCATGGTGTTGTCGCTCTTGCACACGATCTCTTTGCGCGCTCCGTCCAGGAACTGGGCCAGCCAGCCGATGCTGCCCACAAAGAAACAGGCATTGATGTAGAAAAGAATGACGGCCGGGTAGCGGTTGGAGTTTTTCCAGTCAGCAAGAAATGTGGCCTGGATAAAGACAGAAGCGTAACAATAGCTAAAATTAATAACATGGAAAGGATGGGTTGTGGACTCTTTCATAGTTGGCTTGAGTTTGTTTGCCTCACCAGGGTGAAAAAGGTGCAGAGCAGTGTGATGGTGCCAAAGTAAGCTATGTAGGCGTGCATGTCGTTGTGCTCCTCTTCGGTGAATAAGGGGTTGTCACACTGGATACCGCAGCCCTCCACATCTTTGTACCAACTGGACTGGATGTCTGTTTTCACCAGCGGAGCTTCACACTGACCCGAAATGTTGAACTTCAGCTTCGTCACCTCGTTCTGAACACAGAAGATGCAAATTAGGTAAAAAAGGGTGGTAATCACCTCTGCTTCCGAGAAACGATAAGTTTCTCATCGGGGATCGATAAATAAAGCATACCGAGCAGCCCACGGGGAATTTGTCGCACTTGAGGAAGTCGGGCCAGCCTCTCTCCCGGTCCACGATGGCGCAGGGTTTCCGCGTCGCCAAACACAAGCTCTTGCTGGGCAGCTCGACTCGGCCGTTTTCACATTTGGGCATGTAGACGGCGCAGAGCAATGGCTGGATGACCGACCAACATCTAGGAGCGTTCCGTAAACCTGGGATATAAAAACAGATAAAAAAAGCAAGTTAGCATCACCGCTGTGGTAATACCCAAAACGTGGAAGGTGAAGCTGCATTTACATACAGAAATACAAGTTCTTAGTTTATTTATGGATGTCACATTACTATATAGATTAATGCCGGCCATGATTAGTGTTTATCAGCTCACATTTTACAAACACAAGAAATCTAAGAGTATTATTTTGGGAATATTTCTCATCTTATTGTTCGTGAAGATATTAAAGAAAATATATGAAAAGCTATTATACAGTTATGTTATTATTGTAATATTTGAGTATAAAAAACAATGGTGGGACACCAGGATTTTAATCAATACACACCACCAGTGGTGGATGGAGTACATCAATTAGCACTAAGCTTTAGGAAGGTTACGTATTGACATTGTAGTTTTAACGTTTGTGAAACTCAAAAGTGCACATCAAGAAAATTATATATTCTTATTTTATTACTTATCATTCCACATGCAGTAAAATGCAACTAAAACCAATTATTGTAAGTAATTATTTGGAAATAATGATGACATTATTGCTCAATGCTCTTTATTACCACCATTTAAGAAACTTTAAACATGATGATAATGGTTACAACAACATTTAATTTCCCTTTGGGATTAATAAAGAAATATGAATTTCTGTACTCTCATTGGATGGTTTTATTAGTATCAAAACACCAGGTTTTTATAAATTGTTTGTATAAAATCTAAAAATCAAGTAATGACATGCATTTCTCACCCTGTGATGATTATTTGGTTAAAAAAAACTGCTCTATGTTTAGTCTAATAGTGACAGTCAATGAGCATAACTGACATGTGTAAGTCTACTAAACTTTCACTTTTAGGACAAATTTGTTGTTTTTTATTTTATTTAGAGTAAATTTGAGCTCCCGTGGATGACATTGTTTTTTTTTTTTCAAAACTTTTGCTTACTTATGCTACTTTTGAACATTTTATTCCCAATTCCCTGACATTTTCTCCAAGTTTTGTTCCCTAACTGCCTGAAACATCCCATCACAGATCACTATCACATATAGCTGCACAATTCAACATAATACTGCTATTATAGTACAGTGGTTCCCAAACTTTTTATCTTCTGACCCACAAAATATCCATGACAAAAACTTGTGACCCCAAATATTACTGGTCTGAGTACACAAACTTCGTTAATAACCCTAAAAA
>NW_013954150.1:23251-27095 GCF_001266775.1 Austrofundulus limnaeus
AAACAATAGTTAATATTAAAAGTAACAATATTTTTTATGCTACATTTATCCATTTTAAATACACTAACATCACTCCTTTGTAACAACTAAGGCAAAAATGTAATTAATTCCTAAAATCTTCATAGGACCCCACCTTGATTTTTCGGGACCCCACTTTGGGTCCCGACCCCAACTTTGGGAAACACTGTTATATTACAAATGCAGCCTTTATTTGAGTGCAAATTAAAAGTTTGACAATAAATTAGGTTTCTTGTAGCTCTTTTAGTTTATCTCTCCCTTTTTAAAAGAATAAATCTGCTTTTTTACCTGCTTGTCATATTAATAAAACATATGGTAAATCTTTTTTTTTTAATTATTATTATTTATTTTACCAGGATCTTTGCTTTAAGGAGTGAAGGGCYCTTTTCAGTGATTGTATAAAATATCTAATCTTACCAGACCACATGGTCAGCTTTTCAAAAGCCTCCTCCTGTGTGCTGGAGTCCTCAGTCAGGACCAGAGAGGTGTGTGTGTAAGGTAAAGGTGAGCCCAGACATGTGTTGTACTTTAGGGCCTCGCAGGTTGAGCTCTTCTTGCACAGATCCTCAAACATGGTGCCGTTTGGGGCCAACACGGCCCCGCAGCCCCACAGCCAGGCAGCCCAGACGCACAGCATCCCAGAGAGTCCAACAAAGGGACTCCCAGTCTGGGAGGACATCTTGGGTTCGGGCTCTGAAAAAAAAAAAAAACACTCCAAACAAACGACTGAGTTTGAAACTTTCAGCTCTCAGATCCCCCGACTAATCCAAGAAAATAGACTTTTTTTTTTCTTTTCTTCATCAGACGTGGAACAAGTTTCCAAACGCAACATGTTGGAAGGAAAAAAAAAGAAGTTGTTTTTAAAGTTTTCCCCTCAACTTTCCGCTGCGGGATTCCTCCATTATCCAAACTAGTCCCTTAAAAAAAGGATCATCAAGTTGAAAAATAAATAAAAAAGTTCTGATGATAAATAGATTCTACAAAATCTGAGAAGAAGAAAAGTTGCTCTGCCCTCCCCCAACTTCCAAAAAAAAAAAAAAAAAAAAATCCTTGAAAAAGTCTGGATCTGTAATCTGATCTTTGCCTCTCACGCACCACCCCTTCTTTAGACCTTTTTTTTCCCCCCTTTCTTTTTGAAATGCAAGCAAAAACTAAAAATAAGCTGAGAAATGATCCTGGATTCTCTGTTCTGGTCCCAGGAAGTGGTTTTCCTCCTGGTGGAAGATCTGATGAGAAGTCCCTGCGTGTTTTTTGTGTTGCTGCAAAGCTGCAGCTCGGTTCTGGCTGTTTTTTTTTTTTTTTTTTTTTTTTTTTTTTTGGGTCTGTCTCTCTGGTATGCACATGGTGGGGGGAGAGGGCCAAAGCAGCAAAACCTCCCTTCCCATCCCCCTTCTGCTTGTGGAAGAATGTGCCTTATGGCAGGAGTTTCTCATGTACAGGACCCCCAAAACATCAACAAAAAAGGGAAACAGATTTCCCTCTGACAGGTTTACTCATAGGAGCAAACTCATTAGTYAAAGGATCATAGCTGCACATATCCACACAGAGGCTTTAATCATGCAATCACTAACATCATCACTTTAGCACCGCATAAAAGGACTTTCCTGCTGGCTTATTTGGACTAATATAAACCAAGGAAAATGCAGAATTATTAATACTTGCAACCCTCTATTTAATTCAGACTGAGTGTTTGACTTGACCATACTTTTGCTTTGTTTTGTAATGAGTCATTCCTTACATATGCCTTTGAGCAGATATTTATTATCTTATTAGCAGCTCTTTTGTTCTAAAAGGGGAAAAAAGAAGAAAAAAATCCAAAAACCACAATATTTCCTCCACCATGCTTGCACGTTTTTACAAAAAGCCCATATCTATGAAATGACTACATAAAGTTAAAAATCTGGGCTTCCCAGAGGAAKACCCAGGACACTAGATGGACTAAGTTTAGCTGGCCTGGGAAKGACTTTGGAGWCCCCCAGAGGAGCTGGCCCAAGTGGCTGGAGAAGGGGAAGTCTGGGTCTCCCTGCTTAGGCTGCTGCCACGACCCAATCATACGTGGAAGAAAACGTATTTTTGAGATCGGAAACATGATTATGTCTCACCTATTATTACAAATTAATATAAATTTAGAAAGGTTGTCTGTGTGTTATCATGAAATGTAGCTGTTGTGCTAATTCTGGTACATATTCATAGTATTTTGATGCCTTTTTTAAGTAACAGGGCAGGGGAATAGCTTACTAAGAAACTACTTTTTGTTTGGCATGTTGTGGTGGCAGCAGAAAATTCCATCTAGTAATACAAAAAATAAGGACATAGTAGATCATTTGTTGCAACAATGGCAATTAATCGTATATAGTTGGAAAGCCTGTTAATATCCCTTTTAAATGGTGCCACATTTGTAAGGAACATGCATTTGTGAGATGAGCAGTAGAGCTAATGTGGGTTGCAAACATGACATTTTTTACAAATCCAAACAGCTCATTTTGCGGTTACAGAATGGACGCTTGTTTTGAGCTTCTGGTACCCCCAGGTGCGGTCAATCATAAGACTAATATTATTTTTTATTTACTTTTTGCCAAGAAGCATTTTTACAACAAATAATCTACTAAACACACATTTGCTTACTTTGTGTGCTTTTGAAAAGAGGTTGATCCAAAAATAAATATTTAAGCAGAAATCACTGCTGGTGTTGAATAAATTGGGACGTGCACTGTATTTTCTTTTTCGTGACTACTGATTCTTTGTTTTTCCTGTAAAAAATTTGAATTTGAATTTACTCTGGCGTGTGTGTGGGCCTTAGCAACATGACTGTCTGAGTCAGAGGCTAAAAAAAAAAAAAAAGAAAGAGGGACCACACAGTGCGATGCAGCAGTCCATACCAACACACACACATACACACACACACATTGATTCACTACAATGAGAGACACCCACTGTTTCATCTCTCAGTAAATCAGAACATTTCACTTGTTTGTGCGATCCGGCTGGTGATCCATCAGGTTCTGGTCTTTGTTAAACAGAAAGTCAGTAAAGAGGAGCAGCGACTGTAAACCAACACACAAATGTAATGTTTAGATTAGAGCCTTACGTCAGACCTGGTTCTGCTCCAAAGATTACAAGCATTAGGTTGGAAGCAGAGAAACAGAACAGCAATGAGGGGTTGGAATGGTTTTGCTTCTTCCCCCCTCAAACTTACAGAGAAGCTTCAGACATTTAAACACTTTGCTGCCAGAGCAACAAATAAAATGTATTTTTTTATGGCCTTATGAGACAGTACTGTAAACACAAGTGTTGTTTTTAATGACTACCAGTGTGGGTTTGAAGAATGCACCATGTCCACAGATCTCCTGTGAATGGGATGTATATTTGTCTTTGCTGATTATATAAACATGCATAATGGCAGTATATGAAAACATCGCGTGGCACTGACGTCACTAAGAGGTCTGCTGTAGCAAAGCATGACCACATCAAAATTAAAGCTCAGAACATGCAGCAARC
The DNA here is from genome assembly GCF_001266775.1 of Austrofundulus limnaeus. NCBI lineage: Eukaryota > Metazoa > Chordata > Actinopteri > Cyprinodontiformes > Rivulidae > Austrofundulus > Austrofundulus limnaeus. The sequence goes on from NW_013954150.1 coordinate 26,768, forward strand.
TCTAAGAAAAGAGCAAAACTCAACACATAAAATACACACAAGATTGTGTTTCTACTGACTTACATTCATTTTTGTAGGATGAACCCTGACTTGTAGCTTAAATCAGACCTTAACTTTATTCACATCTAAACCTGAACGCTTTGGTGCAAAAAAGGCATACCAGTCCTGACAAGTTAGGTTCTAAACAGGTAACAAAAAACAAGTACACTGCTTTTTAAAATAGAATATATTTTAATGTTTCAGAAAAACACACACACACAAAAAGACAATTCCAGCCTAAACAACAACAACAACAAAAACAACCCAAGAACAGCAAGAGAGCAAAAAC
>NW_013954150.1:28095-38082 GCF_001266775.1 Austrofundulus limnaeus
TAAATGATATGACAAGAATAATATATCCCTTTCAGGACCTGAATGCTCCTTCTCTTGGTACAGCCTGTGCATTATATTTATTTGCTTTCTTTCTGCATGTTTTTGTTCATATATGGCTTACTTATATGTAGTTGAGAAGTGATGCTGTGCCTGCTATAAAAATCACAGCGGTAATCATAATATTTTCAAAGTTTTTTTGGCAGAAAGAAAAAAAAAACTATCTCCTTACAGCATTTGGCCATTTTGTTAACTGCAGTTTCAGCAATAAATCTGTAATTTGTCCTCCAAGGAAAAGCAAAAGGCTTAGCCTCATCCTTGAGCTGTCATGTTAAGGCATCGCATCATGCTCTAAACAGCACAATAACGAACAAAGACTGTTTGTTTCTTTGCTGTTCTGCATGTTATTATATAAAGGGCAGAAAGCTTGTTATGAGGGCCTCTGTGCAGGGTGGGTTTATATGTCCCAAAGATCATTGCAAATAACACTCTGGGCCATAAATCCCCAGGGTGAAAGTAACAAACACAGAAGCTAATGCAAAGACAGAGATAGTGATAGAGCATGGATGRATTTAGATTAAAATAGGGCAAAGAGGCAGGGAAAAGGAGTTGAACAGCTTGTTATGCAGGCTGTTTAGTGTATAGRGGTCATTCTTTTGCTGTTAATTAAAAATAACGAAATGTCCAAAGAAAAGAAAATTAACTATTTTGGACAGTTGTATACTACACCATGTGACCCTTCTCACTGTCTCCAGCCCTTACTCTCCCCAAAGGGCTCATTAATATCAGAGGAGTGGGGTCTGATCCACGCAGACACTCATATGAAAGCCGTCTGAAGGCATCACCGTGCACACACTCTCCCCAGTGTGAATGATTAGTACCCTGGCATGAACGGCAGGGACAGACTGTTAAACGTYGCCGCAAGGCAACTAGTTTGTGTGCACACTGCCACCCCAACCTCCTTCAGACAAGCACACATTTGGTTCGTTTATGTCCCCCAATACTCCTCCACCTTCACTCAGACCGCCTGCGACATACAGATGAACTGTGACACATGACAAACCTCATACGCCACTTGGAGGAAGTGCGTTGAGCGACCCAGAGTTTTAGGCCTCCCAATTATTCAAATGAGTGAAACAAGACTGACCCCGTGCGCTTAAGCAAGCCATTGGCGCAACCAACGRATTATCTAATGGAGACCAAAAATAGCTCGTGTCTCTTTGGGCAACACCTCTGCTTTTGGATGCTGATGGACAAAGAAGAAACTCATCTGAAAGTAAAAATGTATTCTTGGATGCCGATGGAAAAGTGGAGCCATGCCAGACTCTGGAAACTCCTTTTTCTGCAAATTTCCTGAGCTAACCATTATTATCAGTATGTCTTCCACTTTGGAGGTTGTCAAATGATTCAAATAAAACATCAAGCAATACATAAATATTAGCAAGTAGCTATTCCAGGCATTTTTGCCTTCTGGCCTGAGATTAAATTTAAAGAATGTCCTGGGTTCCAACACAATAACACAGCCCACACGTACATTCATCGTCCTGTTCCTTGTTCCTAATGAGCTTTATCGCATTGGTCCCGCTTGACTTGTCATGCTAACTGGCACACATATATCCATATGTTCCACATGAGCAGGCAGAGGGGACAGGCTGGGTGGCAGAGCCGCTTTCTCAGTTACATCCGAGAGTTTTACTGCAACAGCCAGGAGCAACAGCAAGTCATCCCAACTCTGCAGTGGATGTAGCCCGCAATTAGTCTTGAGAAGTGTTAACAGCATGAGCTTGTTTATGTTCAGTGAATCAAAAGTTGAATAATGTTCGAAAGGCTCACATTAGCTGTATGCGTTACGCCCATGTGAAACTGAACACATACAACATATTTTTTTGGAAAAATAAGTAGATTTGTGTTTTGGATGGGCCAGAATCTAAAAAGATGAATGATGAGACTTAAAAAAAATGAATGAATTCAATATTTTGGGATTTAAAAAATTATTTTAATTGTTAAAACAAAATACTTAATTATATTTAGAACTATGTTAATATATTCAAACTTTCTTATATTAAAAAGGCAGAAATCCAGATTCACATACTTTTCAGTACCATAAAACTAGCTTCTTAATTAGTTTTGAATGCAACTTTGTGTCAGTTTCAGAAACTCTGGAGTGTTTGTTCATCTAAGCTCTCAAAACAATCCATTTTACAAAATTATGTTTGTGTAATCAAACTAGCACATAGTTYTAGAACATTTACAAAAATAAAAATACATACACAWAATCAGAAAGCAAGGAATTTACTTTCTCATTTTAAATACTGTAGCCAAATGGCTTAAAACTACAAGTAAACATTAAAATTGTAAACAGTAAAGTTCAGTTATTASAGGAAATAACATTGTAAGAAGTATAGTGTGTACCAATAAATACTAGTGTTAAAAACAGATGTTCACAAATTACACTAAAACCAAATGGGTGCAAAAACAATGCCACGTATCACTTAATTTATAAAGCATTTAAAACTAAATTCAACACACACATAAACAGTAAGTTGAACAGCTGTAGAAAAAGTAAACAAAAGCCCCTTTCACAAAAAGGTTGCAAAGATGATTGCGCCAGACCGGTCCTGTTGCAGTTTGAGCTTTCACAAATAAAGCTGGCACTGCAGGACAGTAGGAGGCGTGAAATATAACTGCATTGATGTGAAAAACTACACATAAAAAAGGTGCTAAACACATGCTCATCTAAATCCCACTGTCGGCTGTTTGCGCAGTCCGTTTTGTCGTCACTACATCACATCCTTGAGATACTGAGATACTGAGATACTGTATTACTATAACATATACTGACCATGTAAGCTCTGCAACTACTTCKCTTGGTGGCTCAGAGGCGTAACAGCAGTGGGTTGACTTCATAAATCAAACGGGGAGGAGAAGAGGACATCTCAGTTAGAGCTTGAAGAGTTTTGTTTTCAAGTGTTTTGTGAAAGGGGCTATTGAAACATTGTGTGTTCAGAAGGAAAAACAGAATAAGATTGCTAAAGGAACGCCGTGTTCCTCTCAGAAAATAAAACAACTCAAATCATGATCAATGCTCCGGGTTCAGATTTCACATTACTATTGCTATCACAAACTCTTCTTGTATCTGACGAGTTTTATCTGAAACAAATCTCGGCAGCAGCACGGGATGCTGCCTCGAAGGCAGCTTGAAGGCACCAACTGATGAAAAGTTATGTTCAGTGGCTCTGGTTTCACTCCTGAATGTCAGAAACAAAACCATCAATATGAAAACTGAAAAAAAAAAAAAAAAACACTTCAGATCGTCATAAAACCGACTCAGATGTCCAGTTGTTTGGCATCAAAAGTGTCAGTTATCAAGTCTGTCTCACTGTTTTATTGAATGTTGGAGTGGTGCTAGCAACAGTGGGAGGAAGTTTAGRAGTCTGTGATTGTGTCTTTAAAGACAGTCCTCCTCACACACAGACTCAGAGCTCATCATGGTTCTTGGTGAGGTCCTCTCCATAGTTTGTGGCCTGACTTCCTACAAACATGTTCCAGTTCTCGAGGATCTCCTCTTTGGTCAACTTCTGATCCTGAAAAAGGTAAGAGGAAAGTGATTAAAAATCATTGGAATCCATTAAAAAAGTTAGAAAAATTACAATTAATGATGATTTTGTAAAAATGTGTTTTTTCAGACAATCTGTGGTGTCCATCATAAGCATTGTACAGTTCTTTACTTTTGTAACAAAAAATAAATAAAATTGGATAGAACTGGATCCTACCTTGTCCTGGTCAGACTCYTACACAAGATGTCTGGCCTCAGCCTGAGCGTGGTCATAATCCTGTGGCATGATCCAGTGTCGGATCTCGTCCTGGTCCATCTTCCCATCTTTGTTTAAGTCTCTGAAGTCAGAGAATTGTTCTCTTTCAGTCTTGACCCAGTCTGGTTCTGGTCCCCCGTCCTCGTGCGCAAACATGTCAGCTTCAACCAGACCAACAATTCCGTTAAAAAGTGGAAAACATTTCCTTTGACATATTTGTAATTGGTTTCTTCTTATTTCACAGATKAGTTAATCGCTCAGATGCTTTCAGCGCTGCTGACTGTTACTTGTTTACTTGAATTAAGTGATCTTTTTTTCTTAATTTGCAAAACTCACCAATGTACTCGTCCTCATCCACATGTCCGTCGCCGTTTTTGTCTATGTCCTCCAGTGTTTCCTGCATTCAAAACAAGTTAATGATGTGATTAAAAAGGAGACAAGAGGGTCAAGTGTAGTTGAATTTCCACRGCGAGTAGTTAAAGAGAAACATATTGCCCAAGGCTGTACAAGTGAATAAATGGGTGAGGGTCGACTTACAGCCAAACTGGCAGACTGACACAACAATTACAGTCTTAATGATGAGAGTTATAGCCTCCGAATTAAAACAAAAACAAAGTACATTTTTCACCAAACAACTGGAAAATGCTGAAAAGTTCGTAACTACCTCTTGGATTTAATGGTTTGTTCTTTGATTTCTAGTTTACCATTAGTAATGTCCAAAAAAAGCATTACATCTATGAATTAGATTTCATTTTCCACAATATTGCACATACAATCTGAAACTGAAACTATAGTCAAATCTCAGCAGGAAGAAATGTGAAGTTGAACGTTTAAACAGAGGGCTCAGTTATGTGAATGTGTGAGGGCGTATGGTCAGCACTTAGTGGGAATACTACACGTTCTTGCCTGAACCTGCCCAAAGATCCATTGGTTTTCTGTCCCGTTAGCCTACAATCATATACATAGGCCACAAGAAGGTTTTTTTGCTTATACTTCTCAAAATGACAACATGAACCATTATGAATTCATTTTTTTGAATCATGTGAGAAAGACCTAGATAATCTGGAGAAAAAACAAAACAAAACAAAAAAAAAAAACCCATTAAATCTGTATCAATTTTAGGGTTTCTATTGTGTAACTGCTGTGTTCACTTCAGCCACAATCAGTGAAAACACCCCTGACTGAGCAGTTCTTTGGCTACATTCAGCAAAGACAAAAATGAGATTAATAATTAACTCTGCCAAATGGGTGGTACAACTTTTATGAACACAGCAGTATAGTGCATCACTGCTAACATTCGCCACGCCAGTGTTCCACAAAACCAAATTTATATTTAAAGACAGAGTCCTAAATGGGCCCGTCTGCCTGTTTTCCCATTGGAKCTTCTCCAAAACTAAAAGAGAAACTCAACTGTTTCTGGAAATAGATAKAATTTCATTAGGGAGCTTTATATATGTAGAACAACTATTTACGAGAAATTAAACTGATATTTTTTGTATAACTGAACCAGACTAATAACAGCAAACAGACTAAAAGATTGACATTACTTTCTGAATGCATACTCTTTAAAACATGCAAAAAAAAGTCTTGCTTTATGTGATTACAGGTAGCTTACCAAAACAACAATATCCTTCATGTGTTCGAACTCCTCGGGGTGGAGGAAGGCCGTGAACTCTTCCCTGTCTGCTGCCAAGTCGTTGTTCAGATCAGCCGTTTTAAACCTCCTCTCATCTCGAGGAAGCATCTTCTTGAAGCTGAACTGGTCCGTGTCATCTTCAAATTCCTCTGGGTTAGCTGAGAGGATGGATTAAAACTAGGTTAGTACAAGAATACTTCAGAAGAATGAGAAGAATAATAGTAAAWAAAACAAAAACAAAGAATAGATGACACGTGGAGCCATACCAAGATAATATCCATACGTGGCCTGCTTGTACTCATCCCACGAGATCTTGTTGTCTTTGTTCAGATCATAATCAGTCCACACCTTTGCAACATTTTCATACACATAACGCTTCTGCACACGCTTTATCCAGGCTTTGAGCTCAGCTGTTGTGATGAAGCCATCTGTGTCGCTGTCTATCCGGTCTACAATTTTACTGCGACGAAAACAAGAAAGTGAAAGAATACGTGATTTGAGTTACATTCTTCTGCCAATAGAGAGACTTGTTGACAAATTCACAAACTCTCTCTAACAGGATGAAGTACGGAATAAACACGTGTACTTTTACAACAAGGATAAAGGCTTCAAGGATTACTCCAATGGGAGGAGCAAACCCAATTTAGTAGAAACTGCAGTGTGGCTGTTGTGTTGCCACGTTGAGATGTCTCAGAGGGGTCCTCCCACTTTCAACACAGCAGGAAGGAGTTATGTATGCCACAAAGTGCCAACATGTCACAAAATCAGATCACACTGAGTGGCAGTACAATTTGTGCAAAGCCAACCTGAGAAATTTTACAAAAATTTCATATAGACTCATATTCATATGCATACACATCTTTCTAAAGTAAATGATGTGCTCTTGTTATTAACATTTAATACGGCCAATTCTGGACAGTTGAAGTATAATTGAAGCAGTGGAAAAGAGTAATTTATAGGAAAAGCCAGGCTCTACGGTCGGAGTGCAGGCATCACTAAAGAGCAGCAGTGATTCTTACCTGAGTCTGTCTTTGCTCTCCTCCGGGGTGAGCTGGTCGAACGTTTTGGCCTCCTCTTTGCCCAGAAAGGCCTCATGGTCGTACTGGTAGCTCTTATTGTCTTCGTGAGCTTGCCTGCTCAGCTCTGGGTCATGATGAATGACTCGCTCCTTCCTTAAAGTTGGCTTCGCATTTGCCACAGAGGCGCACAGCAGCACAGCACACACGAAGCTGAAGCCAGCCATCAGTCTCTGGGCTGAGGCTGACTTCCCTTGAGCCAAGCAGTATCTCCTAAACAGGCCCGCGACAGACACTGCACAACAATGCTGCACTGCTAGCGAGAAGCTGTTAGCCTCCTTCTCTCCTTAGACCGCTACAATAACCTCTTTTTCCCCCTGTAAGATCCTGCTAATAACCCTTCGAAACGCACCTGCGTTCAGACACAGACACACTAAAACACCCCCAGTGCCCTAACTTACACACTGCCAGCGCCCTAACTTACACACTGCCAGCAACACATCATCCCGTTTCCTGAGGGAAGGACGCAACCAAGTCGGGAGTTTCGGCGGACACACGCACAGCCAATCAGAGAGTTCGTTTTAAGAGCGAGCCACCCTCGTCCAATTACAGAACTCCTACTATTGGTCCGCAAGTTCTTGGTAACATTAGAAGATTTCGGGCGCCACGTTGCAAGCTAACTTCCAAGGAGAGGAGGGTTTGAACATGAGTTACCTMTTACGACGTGTCCCTAAGTTTGTGTGGATGCACACATTATAAATACATTTTACAGAGTATTCAGTGCCCTGGGTTAGCGTTAGGATGCTTTGAAAGCTGGGACGCTTTTTCAGCCTTTTTTTTTTTTTTAGATATAATGGAGTGACTGGATGATAGAAGTAGAACTAAATTAATTGAAAGGGAAATTTTCTTTAAGACAGTAACCTTGTATCCACTACAACATGGTTTGAAAAGTCTATAACCATCAAACCTATATGAACCATTTATAACTGAGGAGTTTATATTTAGGACTGTTCTTCCTGTTTGTTCTGATCCAGCCCCGCCCACTCTCACCTGTTCCAATTTGTTTCCAAATCAGGTGTTTGTAATTATGTTAATTAGCTCTCTTTTTAATTATGTGGTTGTTCTGTTGGTCAACTGTTCTTTGTTTTCCATTATTTTGTCTTCTGCAGCTCCTTGTGTTTCTCCATATAATTTGTGAGTTTTGCTGCCACGTCAGCTAGTTTATTTTTTGTTTATTAAAGCATTTTAATGTAGGCCAATTCCCTCATGTGTGTCAACCCTGGGTCTGATTAATACTCAAACTCCTAACAGGTGAAGGCCCAGTCTAAATGTCAATTTACAAAATAATGGGCATCCCACACTTAATTATCTGCTCATTACAGTCTATTGTACTACAAGCAGAGTAATATTTTAAACAGTTACTAATTCAGTTTAAATCCATCATACCCACTTCAGCCAATGCGCCAAACTTCTTCCAGTAATTGCTATTGTTGTGCTGTATTACTAAAGTTTGTAACCATGTAATGTTGATATTATTAAAATAAGCCACTGCTCTAGTTTCAATACACCAATGAACAGTCTGTTAGTGTCTATATTTCAGCATTTTGAGCCATCAGGTAGGCCTAAGCCAGTTTGTTGTATATTTATAGTAAAGAAAAAGTTTTCTCCAAAACCGTGAAAAGTAAAATTTGCAATAGGAATATCAAAGTTATAAGAAATCAATTTTATTGACTCTTGAATGCACTTCACATATTCATTTCATGAGATTTTGAGAATATTTTATGATCAATGTGCAATCAGGTTATTTTTATAGTGTGATTAAGTTGTAAGAACAAGTTCTAAGGGGTTATCTAGTTACACACYTCACACTGGTACAACACAATCAAACACAAAATGTTTCAACATCTGAGATTTCAGGACTTTTCTTGATTAAGAACCGGGTCACCCGACAGGTGAGGTCATGTCCGCTTCCTTTGACGATACCGTTCCCAGGAGGCATCGCCCAGTTCTGAAGACACAGTTAAATACTCCTGTTTATTTATGGATCAGGGCCAACTGCCTGAGACCTGAAGTCCAGAGTATTGGCACAGAAAATGCTGTGGTAAACTTTGCATATGTAATTAAATATTCAAGTTTAACTGTGAATCGGTTTCCTGTGTGAACAGATTAATTTCTTTCAGCGTGGTGATAGCCAAAGTCCCAACTCTAGACACAATTTTTTAAAAAGACAGAATCTGGGAGGAAGTGTGTGATTGCATTTAGGCCACACAATGAAGATGAGAGGAATTGCATTACACTGCTGCATCTCAACATGCTGTAATATGGAGGAACACACTCTCTACAGTGGAAACAACTTGCTGACGCTGCCATGCCTGATCCTGTTTTGTGGGCAGGAGAAACATGTATTTTGCCATTCATCATTAGCATAATAAGCCAGCACATGGCACTTTGCTGTTTTGCATAAGTAGTACATCCCAGTTTATGATTATAAAGAGGCCTTTGGGCTAACTAGCCCCTTTAMTCAATTAATGAATAGTTCATGTATTTAAATTAGTCCTGCCTGGTCAATCTGAATCAGGGTTTTTGAGATGACATGTAGATTTTTTTTACAGTGAACTGCTTATTAAACAAACAATAAAAACTGTGTGTATTGTCCTAAAATGGAACACATAGTTAAAAAAAACAGAAGAAAAACAAAATTGTATTTTTTAAACAGTCAAATAATATAAATATTTTTTTATGTTATTCTCACAAATAAGTTGAGCCTTTTTGTTTTTCAGCATCAAACAACGGTGACAATGGTTGCACAGGGTTTACTCTCAAACATGGTAGCATGGCTAAACAACTGCGGGCATGAACATGTTATAAAGGGAGAGTCGATGGGAAAAGTGGCTTTCAACATGAATATTTCAGCGTGGGACGGGGAGTGGGGGAGGGCGGCTGCAGCTACAGGGGTGTTCAGTTAACCATGAGATTGCACACACTGCAGAGCATATTTGGTTAATGTAATTAAGAAAACCCTATGGTGGGAGACACAGGGCATTAGTGTCCAGGATATGCTGCTGATTTGTTGTGGCCCCTTGCTGTCTCTGCTATGTTAATGTAATTTGTACATATATAAAAAAAGTGTTTTTTATACTGAAAAAAACAACCTGTCAGTTTATCAATTATGTTCACTCATGGATAACTACCCATAACTAATGTCATGAAAGTCAATTATACAGTTAACAAAACTGGAATGTGTTAATTGTTTTTAAATTATTTAATTTAAAGGTATATCTATCTACCCTTCTATCTACCATGTGTCTATCTACCTACCTGTCTAGTTACCTTAGGCCCACCCATCTATCAATGATCAATCAATAGAACAATCAATGGTTTGTCATCTAAAATTCTACACCACCTTTGGAGTCAATCAATAAACAGTAATAACCAATAAAAAACTATCTATCTATCTATCTATCTATCTATCTATCTATCTATCTATCTATCTATCTATCTATCTATCTATCTATCTATCTATCTA
>NW_013954151.1:0-417 GCF_001266775.1 Austrofundulus limnaeus
CTGAAGCTGCTGCCCCCGCGACCCGTCCCCAGATAGGCGGAAGAAAATGGATGGATGGATATATATACAATCTATTTCTGCCTCATACAGTATAATTATATACAGATGTTATATTTATATCTAAATCTTAAATTTATGTCTATATCTTATATCTAAATCTAAATATATACAGTATATACTGTATGTGTACATATATATATAAAATCTAAATCATCAATTTAAATATGTATCTATATCTTAAATCTAAATCCTAAATCTAAATGTATTTATTAAATCTTACATCTGAATCTTTAATCTAAGTATATACAATTTTTAAATCTAAATCTTAAATCTAAATCCTAAATCTAAATGTATTTATTAAATCTTACATCTGAATCTTTAATCTAAGTATATACAATTTTTAAATCTAAATCTTAA
>NW_013954151.1:2237-8055 GCF_001266775.1 Austrofundulus limnaeus
GGTAAAGTCTATGATACAGAATGATGATACAGGCTATTAATCGGATTCTGTATCATAGACTTTACCCAGGTTGATCTCTGAACCTAATCCTAACCTAACCTAACCCTAAACATCCTCATCTCTGAAAGAGTGACCCAGCGGTCACTCTTTCAGAGATGAGGATGTTCTCATTCTTGATAGGGAGGAACGTTGGTTTGAGAGAGGAGTAAAAGAAGCCATTTTTGTGAAGAAAGACCGTCCATCATTAAACAGAGGTGGGGGCCTCRYMTTTCAGCTGTCCCCCTCCTACAGCGCTGCCATTGGCAGTATCTCTTCATCCCCTGTTAACAATAGGTATTAATTAGGTGTGAACGATAGCCATGTGATGTGAGTATCAGTCACCTGGAGGTAGGACTCAAAAGCCTGAATTTTGCCTGAAACTCTCAGACTGAAGAAGTCTCTCGGAAGAGAGATGAAATGTTTCATTAAAGAAGAACCCGTCCAGAGGACCTATACAATTTTTTTCCTTTTGAATCTCAGTGTTAAATCTTTAGAAGACATGCTAAGTAACCCGACCCCTTTCATGTCTCAACCCTAGTCCACACCTCCAGGAATATGCACAGACATCTCTTACATAGAAACCCCATTGACTAACTGAGTCTATTGGAGCAGTTCAGCTGCCATCTTAGATGGGTCCCTCTTGTTTTCCCAGGGCATTTATTTATACTGAGTAAGTTGTTTGCCCAACCAAAATAGTCATAACTCCACCAATTTTTACTTGATTTTCATAGTTTGGTTTGTTACAACTCGTTACTCGTGACGTTGTGGGCCGGTGGGCGGAATACTTCGAAGACGAATACTTCGAAGACCTCCTCAATCCCACCAACATGCCTTCTGTTGAGGAAGCTGAGCCTGGGGACTTCGGGTTGGGCTCTCCAATCTCTGGGGACGAGGTCACTAAGGTGGCCAAAAAGCTCTTCAGTGGATAGGCCCCGGGGGTGGATGAGATCCGCCCGGAGTTCCTTAAGGCTCTGGATGTTGTTGAGTTGTGTTGGCTTACGTGACTCTGCAATATCGCATGGACATCGGGTGCAGTCCCCCTGGATTGGCAGACTTGGGTGGTGGACCCCCTGTTTAAAAAGGGTGACCGGAGGGTGTGCTCCAATTACAGGGGTTCACACTCTTAAGCCTCCCTGGTAAGGTCTATTCAGGGGTCCTGGAGAGGAGGGTCTATCGGATAATCGAACCTCGGATTCAGGAAGAGCATTGTGGTTTTTGTCCTGGTTGTGGAACACTGGACCAGCTCTACACCCTCAGCAGGGTCCTAGAGGGTGCATGGGCGTTCGCCCAACCGGTCTACATGTGTTTTGTGGACTTGGAGAAGGCGTTCGACCATGTCCCAAGGGGGGTCTTGTGGGGGGTTCTCCGAGAGTATGGGGTACCGGGCCATTTGATACGGGCTGTCAGGTCCTTGTACGACGGTGTCAGAGTCTGGTCCGCATTGCCGGCAGTAAGTCGGGCTCGTTTCCGGTGAGAGTTGGACTCCGCCAAGGCTGCCCTTWGTCACCGATTCTGTTCATTACTTTCATGGACAGAATTTCTAGGGCAGCCGAGGTGTTGAGGGGATCCATTTTGGTGGCCTTAGGATCGCATCTCTTCTTTTTGCGGATGATGTGGTCCTGTTGGCTTCATCGGAACGAGATCTGCAGCTCTCGCTGGAGCGGTTCGCAGCTGAGTGCGAAGCAGCTGGGATGAGGCTCAGTGCCTCCAAATCCGAGGCCATGGTCTTCAGCCGGAAAAGGGTACAGTGCCTTCTCCGGGTCAGGGGGGTCGTCSTGRCTCAAGTGGAGGAGTTTAAGTATCTGGGGATCTTGTTCARGAATGGGGGAAGAAGAGAGCGGGAGATNGACAGGCGGATTGGCGCAGCYTCTMCTGTAAAGCGGGCGCTGTACCGGTCCGTRGTGGTGAAGAGAGAGCTGAGTCAGAAAGCGAAGCTCTCGATTTACCAGTCGATCTACGTTCTTACCCTCATCTATGGTCATGAGCTTTGGGTCATGACCGAAAGAACGAGGTCCCGGATACAAGCGGCCGAAATGGGTTTCCTCCGCAGGGTGGCTGGGCTCTCCCCTTAGAGATAGGGTGATAAGCTCGGTCATCCGGGAGGGACTCAGAGTAGAGCCGCTGCTCCTCCACGTCGAGAGGAGCCAGTTGAGGTGGCTCGGGCATCTGGTAAGGACGCCTCCTGGATGCCTCCTTGGTGAGGTATTCCGGGCACGTCCCACCGAGAGGAGGCCCCGAGGAAGACCCAGGACACGCTGGAGGGACTATGTCTCTCGGGGCCTGGGAACGCCTTGGAGTTCTCCCGGAAGAGCTGGAAGAAGTGGCTGGGGAGAGGGAGGTCTGGGCCTCCCTTCTGAAGCTGCTGCCCCCGCGACCCGACCCTGGATAGGCGGAAGAAAATGGATGGATGGATGGATGGATGGATGGATGGATGGATGGTTTGTTACAAATAGCAGAGATACAGGACTTGGTCATACATTAAAAAGTTCATGCTCAAATAAGTTGTTTTATCAAAGACATATTTAATAAAATTGTAAATGAATTAGAATAGAAATCTTCTGTATTGTCCCTCAGGTCCTTATTGCTCAGCAGCAGAAGCATAAAGAATATTGTTAAGAAATCTTCTGATAAAGTTGAATAAAAATCTAAGTCTGATTATGAAGTGAAATTAAATATCTGACAGTGATCAATGCACAGTATGGCTATAATTCCTTGTAGGGGTTCCTCAAAGGTGAAATAATCATTTCCACTTTGACTTTGGTTTTTAAAAGAAAAAAATCCTTTCTTAAAAGATGTCTTTTCTTTTCTTTAATAAACAGAATAATAATGTTCTTCATGTTTTTGATTTATATTCTATTTTAACTACAAGTTATCATCATTTTATAAATCAAAGTTGTTTATTGAGTTAATCTTTGCATTTATTTTCAGAAAAAGAAAAAAACACTATGAGAAAATGGTTGAAATTTCCCTTTACATGTTTACACAAATGCTTGTTCAATCAACTATTGTCCTTACAGTAAAGTGATTGTTTTTCTTTTTATTATTCCATTTAATTCCATTTAGTTGATTGTTGAGTTATAACTTCAATGAGTTATATTTTGAAGTATAATTACTGAAATATTTGTGTTTTATCATAGAAAAATGTTTCTTAGATTTAATTCAGTTGAGATTCTTGTGAGCATTCATTGACCTTTAGTCCATTTAAACTGTGTCAACGTACCTTGTTGTTCAAGAACCAGGTGAAAAAATTGTTTTTCTCTGGCGTGGAGTTCTTCAGACTAAACATTCTGTTTCTGCCTTTACTAACCAAGGTCACTTAGCTGTCTTGCTCTTTAGAATATTGACAAGAATTTTGGCTCATCAGTCTGAAACCTGAATGAGGAACGAGAAACAGTTATTTTCGTTCTTAGTTTCCTTCCCTCGGGAAGTGGGCATGACAGAGATTTTTGTCTCAATTTGCCAAAGAGAGAACATCTGCTGTCTGATTTGAGCATGCCAGCCTCAAATCACCTTTGAATAATTTTACTATCCTGAGAGAAAGAGCCGAACTACCAACTTGGTCCTCGCCTCTTACAAACGGCAGATTCTCTGCGATGCTGTAAACAAAAACCCTGGGGAGTCGTGCTGACCATGCTCTGACCTGCTTCTTTGACGGTGAAGCCATCAACAGGTAGAGGCTAAGTTTTAGTCAGCTGGAGAGTCCAGCTGAGTGGGAGACGGAAGCTGATCTGGTGTTGTTCTGGTAATCTTGATAAGATAAAAAGTTAAAACTAAATATTTACTAATTCTCTTTTACTCCTTTCTTAATCTAAACCTTGGCATAAGTTAACATGCCTGTAAATTAAGTTTTTATAACATCCAAAATTTGTTTACTGTTTCATGTGTTCACTTTCTGAGTGTTTATTCACAATACTTCACATCGGGCGCGAGGTGGTTTGTTGTTAATATCTTATTTCATAAAGTTTTGATTATTAAGCTTTAAAAGTATATAGTTAAGTTCATTTATCTGTAAATAAATAACTATTTTAGAAAACTGAACTGGACTGGAACTACAAATTATTGTCTTTTTCTCACTTCCATTCTGAGAGGTATTGTCTTTCACAAAAGAACTCGTATTTCCTCAGTAATTGAGAAGGTGTAGAAACATTGGTGGACAAGGTGCTTACATCCTCAATTCACCATCTGTGTCGCAGCTTCCCATCTCCAAAATGAGCATCCGCTTGGGTCAGAACTGTGAGGGTCAGAGATGGCTGAGGCACCACACATCTTCACGTCAAGAATGGATTTTATAAATCACAACCTTCGCGTGAAAAGTGGCGTATGCAAGTTGCTGGGCTCATTTTGTGCATATGCAAGCTTTATAAATCCCACCCCTGGTGGGGAGCTATTCAGAACAAGGTCTGGTCCATCTTCCATGGAGCTCTCAAATGTTGTGGATCCTGTAGAGACAGAGAGCATGTCTGTTAGAAAACCACCATGCTCCCTTCATGTGAAAATACTAATAAAAACAACCAGCAGATTCATCAGGCTGTAACTAAGAATAGCAGAAAAATAAAAAAAATAAATAAACATCTTTCCAATTATTTTTAATTTAATTTCACTGATTCTACATAACTTGTACTTACATATAGCACCAACAGGAAATTTCTGGAAAAACATATTACACTTTGATTTCAGCCTCCCCATCACACAGCTCCATCACTGACGAGACTGAGCAGGTCCACCAACCAGCAATTCCTTTGAAAACATGAAGATGGATTCAATGAGTGCAGTGTTACCTGTAACAGTTAAATAATAGTTTTAGTTACCGCTCTCCAGTCATTTATTGATGCTGATATTGTAAGAGTATATTTAGGAGAGTTGTAATTATTGAAAAGTTGCTAAATTATAAGTTTCTTATAATTTTTTAACTTAATAAAGAAATTGGGGCACCACCTGTGAATTATAACAGGAAATTAATCTCGTATTTTTACTCAATCTCATGTACTGAAGAACAGAGCACTTTTCAGTTTTTGACGGTAAAAACCCGGATAAAAGACGCACAGACAAAGCATAAATTTCACCATACACCCTATATTGTGGATTCAGAGATAACAATACAGACAGGTTATTTGGGCAGACAGAAACATAATTATCATAATCTCTATGACTATTAATAATAACGTGAACTCATCACCCGATAACTACCTCTCGTCTCATCTGTTACTGAACCATGTATTCTAACCTATTTCCACCCTAGCAGAATAAATGAACTTTCCTAAAGCACATTTGAAGAATCATTATCTAGATGAACTATAAAGGACCAAGTTATTTGGGAAGGACACGACCTGCGTTAATTCTAAATTGATTTTAATTCATAATAGAGAGTGCACACACACAAAGCTGTTGTGGAATTCAGCGTGGCTTACCCGGAGCAGTCTTCAGACCTGTGGGGGTACTTTCTAATGGGTTCCGGTCAAAAGCCTTGTCTTACCTCCGGTTGACTGTTCACCCTGGACTGGCACACAAAGTCCCATTTAAGATAGTCTGGTGCTTCGATAGGGTTGGCGAACCTCTTTCAGCACACGCGACAGTCAACACGTTCCACAGCTCGGCTGAGTTCTGACTTTATGAATGAGTATCAATCACGAATCCTGCGCAAGCCTTGCATCCTCCCAATAACTCCATCAAAAGTACAAAAAAATAAAGAAAACAAATAAAAGAAAAAAAAGGCTGTGTCCAAAACGGCAGGACGGGTCCTCCGAAGGTCGAATTTGTCGGCCACATACGTCACAGCGCC
>NW_013954151.1:8335-17124 GCF_001266775.1 Austrofundulus limnaeus
TTTAAGTTAATTTTATAGTTTTGTGATATTAATAATGCTAATATGTTGATATTTTTCTAGTTTTGATTTAAGTTTGCTTGTTTAGCATCGTCACAGTTGCTAGGTGACAAGACGTATGCCAGGGTAAGGAGGGGAGGCTAGACCGTCCAAATTCACAGCCGCTTTTTTTCCGGTCTTCCCGGTCTACCAAGGACCCGGCCCGCCGAGACCGGGGAGTTTGGGGCATCCGGAGGACCCGGCCTGTCATTTTGGACACAGCCAAATATTCCCAAAGGGGAAAAATTGGAGCTTAAAACTCCTGTCCTTTCTCTCTCGCTGCTGTTTTCAACGCTACTCACTAATAAAAAAAATGTTGTCTCTTGTCCTGACTGTACAAACTTCTGATTTGCTGAGATAGTCACATGGTTTGTTTTTTTGTCTTCACTGGCATCACGGTTCATGCTGTTAAAAATGATTAAACAACACAGATTGATGGGATTACTTGTACAGTGATGAAATCAAGACATTATCACAGTGATTGAATCATGGTAGAAAAATACAATGTTTCTTTTCTTCTCTCCTTTTTTTATCAGATGAACAAACAACATAAATTTACCCAGAAAAACATTTGTTCATGATGTGATTATTAGACCAGCCTTTTGGGGGCGCTCAAATACCATAAATGAGATTGTATGTAAGACATGTCTTTGAAGATGGTTAGTGGGCATTATCTCAGCAGGGAACATGGTCTGCTAGGTCTAGGAGTGGATTGTCAACCCACTTCTGGAGACTTTCAGTCTGGCAAATGGTGGGTCCTTTGTGATAAACGGCCATTTTGAGCTCTTGAAAGGGATCTCACAACAGGATTTCATCAATTGGAGGTTGTAAGTCCTGTTTACTTTAACACCTGTAGATAGTGAAGACAAAAGGGATTGAGGGCATTGGAGGAAGTCATTGTTCTCTGTAGATATGGGAGGATGAGTAAGTATTGATTCAAGTTCTGGTGTGGAATTGTTCCTTAAGTTTCTGCTACAAATCCCCCCTTTGCAAATCACAACCTTGTCCATAGTCGTTAATTGCACACCTCAGCATAATTTGAAGAACCAGTTACACAGTCTGGGTGGTAGATCTTGAGTCCCAGAAGAAAAGAGGGTCGTCAGTAGTGTCGCCATTTTCTAGAAAAAAACACATAGAGGGTGAACATTAGCTGTGTTTATTGCTCTTAGATTCAAATAAGATGATGAGGGGAGTTTTAAGGATTGTTCACCCTCATTGGTTAGTAATAGAGTGATTTATTAGTAGGACGTTGATTCGCTCTAGTGGTCAAGCAAAGGTCGTCTGAATTAGCAGACTTGGAAAGTTCATTATAGCCTTCAGATTTTATAAGTTGGCTAGTTTGAAAGTAGGCCTTGGAGCATTAGTTGTTTATGCTAAGCTTACATTTGTCATCATAGGGCAGGGGTATTCAATTAAAATTTAAAGAGGTCCAGTCAGAGAACATTTTATGAGACAAAGGTCCGTAGGATCAAAATGTCAAACTGATATATGTGTGTGTGTTTGTGTGTAGCTATTGTTGTATCAACATCTGCATGCATTGAAATGAATTCACTCTTATTCAAAAACCTACAATATTTATTGTCACGAAACACAAATGTAGGAATGAGTTACTTATGCAAATAAGCTCACCTTACATCTTCTCATAACAAAGTTATGAGAGTAAATTTTACCAAGGTTTTCCTCATTACTTTAAAATTTGTCTGTGCAAAGTGAAGTGACACAATGAGGGAACGTCAGACGAGTTCAAGTTGATTCATAAAAGATTATGCAATCATTTATTTACACAAATTGAACAAAATCATAGTTACACCTGATCGTGGGTTTCCTATCCTAAGAGTCTAAGTAAATATGATAAAACCCGCATCTAAATTTCTTTCACATTAACTCAGATTACTTATATAGACAGTAAACGTCAGTCTGATGTTAAACTAAACAATTTACTGGCACTTTCACTTAAAGTTGGCAAAGGATAAAGGGTAAGAAAAGGTAAGAAATTTAAGGGTTAGTGTTTCTGCTTTTATTCTGGTAAGGTGTACAACCGGATTCAGCACGTCCCCTCTGAGCTCTCAGCTTCAACTTGACACGTCACCCACGAACACGTCAGCGTTACCTGGTTATGTCTGCTCAAGAACCCCTGGTATGGCTGTCTCACCAACGACCCTCTAGGAGGCTTGTCCTGCTGGTCCTTGGCGAAAAGGTGTCGTTTAAGGTGACTTTTGTTTCAGCCCAGGCTAGAAAGATTCCAGCTGAAAGTTCTGGTCGTCTTTCAAAATAAAAGTCTCCCCTCGGGAGTTGAAAACACTTAAGAGACCTGGTTCTCTAGGTGGACAGGAGAGGCTTGCTCCTTGCCCTGGCCATCAAGCCGACTCGAATTGGCTATTTGCGTCAAACCTGCGGCCCGGCTGTTCTCCGGAGAGAATCAGCCGTCTTCCCGTATCGGCATCCAGGAAGGAACTGCTGATGTGTCTCTAAGGCGTCCGTGTTAGTAAGCCAGAGTCGGAGCCTTAGATCCGCCCTCAGTCAGAAAGGAAAGAAGATAAGAGAGTTGCCAGCTGACGCCAGTGAAGGCCATTGCTCTGTAGCTGTTTCACAGACATTATGATAATATCTTCTCTGCTTCTTTCTGAGGAACCACTGTAAAACATTTATGATGATTAATTAACATTCTGTTTAAATAATCAGTCTGAACTTGTGTCCAGATAAATGTAAGATTTTCTTAAGAAAATTATATTACTGATGTTTCCAGTAAAATAACACAGTGATTTATATAAAAACACAATGAAAACATGGTGATGATTTTCTGTGATTTTATACCATTCATTAATCTATTTTAGGCACGATAAAAGAATAGAGGTGATTCTTTCTTTCTTTGTGACATGTCATTATTGTGATTAACAGATGCATAAACATTCTTAGTCAAACAACCAATGAATCARGAACAGAACAGATTGTTTCTGTTTAATATCTGATTAGAGAACTGAAGTCCTCCGTAGGTTGAAATGACCCATCATGGCCTAAAAGAGAGTTCAGTGTTCCTGCCTTCTTTCAGGCCTGTGCGAGACCTGCTTTGAGGCAGTAACTCCTGTTTCTTCACTCGAGGTGACCCCTACACTGGTGAGGAAACAGTTTAGTTTCCACTGAGCCAGATGACATGAGAAGCTTAGGCGAGCATAGTTTGAGTCAGTGCAAATGACTAGCGTCTGGATCGAGCGGCGTCTGGATCGAGCGTTCAACTGCGATCTGGAGGGTTAGTAGGACACCAGCAATCTCAGCGAAGTGAGAGGACTGAGAGCCTAGTTTGAAACTAAAAGTTTCTTGTTTTTGGTCTTGGAGTAGGGTCACCCCAACACTGGCTTTGAAGACTTTGTCGTGGTGGAATGAGCATCCATCCACATACACTGTAGTCATGTCTTTACAGATGTTAGCATCAAAGTAGTGATGATTTGGATCCTCACTTATCTGAGGTTTTTTGTTGACTGGCATCTGTGTTACTGGTACATCTTGTCTACAGCTTTGGCAGATTGCCAAGTCGGTTCCCAGATGGGATTTTTTTGTTTTGTCCATAGCGGATTTCTATGTCAAAACTTTGTAGTGCCATGAGCCAC
Organism: Austrofundulus limnaeus; assembly: GCF_001266775.1. NCBI lineage: Eukaryota > Metazoa > Chordata > Actinopteri > Cyprinodontiformes > Rivulidae > Austrofundulus > Austrofundulus limnaeus. Next base: position 11,977 of record NW_013954151.1, read on the forward strand.
GTGGCTACACGTGAGTTTGTCACTACACCATCTCTTATGCGTTGGCTGTTTAGGAAAGTCACTGGCTGATGTTGTGTTTCCACAATGATTTTTTTGTCCGCCTTATGTAGTTAGAGAAGTGTTTTACTGCCCACACAGTGGTCAGTAGGGCCTTCTCACAGTCTGAGTATTTTAGCTCAGGGCCTGCCATTGTTTTACTGGCGTAGGCCACCACACGTTTGTCTTTGTCGTGTATTTGGTACAAACCTGCACTTAGACTGAGCTGAGAAGCCCACTTCCAAATGAAAGTCTTTGTTGTAGTCTGGGTAAGCCAGACATGGGGCGGATTTTAGGCTGTCTTTGAGGGTGTCCATTGCCTGCTGCTGTCTGTCAGTCCAGACAAATGGAACATCCTTATTTAGCAGTTCAGTCAGTGGTTTTGCCAGATCTGCGTAGTTTTCTTTAAATTGGCGTGAGTAGTTGTACACACCTAGAAAACTCTGTATTTCTTTGAGATTGGAGGGAGTTCTTAGGTTGTCTAGGCCTTGGGTGCGACTAAGTTGTGGTTGTACGCCCTCAGGACCTATTAGTAGGCCCACGTAGTCCACTTTAGTTTTGCACCATTGMCATTTTGACAGTGAGATCTTGGCACCAGCAGTTGTCAACTGATTTAGAACGTGGTCAATTTCAGTCAAATGTTCCTTCAGAGTTGGTTGTCTCAAGAGAATGTCATCGACATAAATCAGAGTCCCACGTTCATAAGCGTCTGGACACGCATTGTTCAGAAAAATGTTGAACTCTGCAGGTGAGTTAGCATAGCCAAAGGGACACCTGGTGAAGGTGTGTTGACGGCTAGTGAAGGTGAAAGCTAATTTGTGTTGGTCCTCGGCGTGTACAGGTATCGTCCAGAAACCAGAAGCCACGTCGAGTGTTGAGAAATACTTACCATTGGTGACCTTGGGCAGTTCCTGTTGGAGCTGGGTCATTGGCCACCTGGACAAGGGAACTTGTTTTTTTCAGCTTTCTGTAGTCTATTGTGAGTCTCCACTTCCCATTTGGTTTTAAAACTGGCCATAAAGGTGCAGAGTCAGTGCTGTTGCACGGTCTGATGAAACCTTTTTCCAAAAGGTTATCAATGATTTCTTGGACAGGTTGATGCACTGCCAAAGGGATTTTGTATTGTCTGATATATGTTGGTGGAGAATTTGGTGGGGTTGGGATGCGTACTGTGTGAAGTGAGGTCAGTCCGCTGTCCAGTGAGTCAGTTGAGAATGACTTCTCATACTTTAGGAGAACTTTGCGAAGTTTGTCTCTTTCTTCATCAGTTGTTAGGGCGTCGGCTTGGCTGACCACCTGTTCAATCTGTGAAGAAATTGAGGAGGGGTTTTGTTCTGTAGGGAGCTCCAGCGGATCCCCCTCTATGTCGTCCGACCTGCTAACAGGTAGGACGCTGTAGGTTTGAGGCTCTGAGCTYTCTTCCTGGTCGAGATCGATCCTTCTGACTGTGTCACAGTCGAAATAGGTGGCTGAGAAGATAGCTATGGCCTGTGTTGGTTTTGTGAACAATACCGGCTCAGTGTGGTGATCTGAGATTAAATTCTCAGGAATTTCTCCCAGAACTGGAACGCTCAGTTCAAAATCATGAAAATCGGTGCTGATTAACCATCCTAGTGGCGTGTTTTTAGGGATCACTATCTCTTCTGTGTTTGTGTTGCATACAGCGAGAGAAGTAGTCCTGGAGCCGAGGCTCACCTGTGTAGTGGCCTCGAGGGAGAGTCATAGGTTGAAGAACCTAGGAGATGGTTGAAAGAAAGCCTGTTTGTGGTCAATAGCTTGACCAGCTAGGATGTGGATTCGCACCAAAATGTTTTTTGCTTGAGGAGGGACTGTGGTAAGTTGGTTGTTGGTGACTTGACCGACCTCAGGGATGGTCTGTCCCGCCTTTAGGTTAACTGTGTCTAGCACAGAAAGTTCTTTTGGGGTTGTTTTCAGGGACCACAGTACCTTGTTGATGGTGTCCACTTGGACACCTAGTCTCACCAAGATGTCAGAACCTATGTAGACAAAATGTGGAAGGTTTGGGACCACGAGGATTGGATGGACCAGTTCTCGTAGGTTCCAGATCAGTTTCAGGTTAATGACTCCTGTTGCAGTCAGAARCTGTTTACTGTTAGGGTCTGTTGGGAAGCGAAAAGATTTTTTCATCAGTTGTAGGCCTAAGTGTTTTTCAGCTAAGGTTTCATAGAAGACCTGGCTGATCGCAGATCTATCTGTCCAGAGGGATAGGACAGCATCATCTGAATGGGATCCTGGAACTGGAGGCCTTTCACTACCTGTAGTAGGTAGTGTTCTGTGTTTGCTGACTGTGTCAGCTCACAGAGGAAGGTGTCATTGTGTGTCAGAGTCGGGTTCAGCGGTTGAGCTGCCACTGACTCAGATGCACTTGAGGTCTCACTCACCTGGTCTCTGTTCTCAGGTGAGGGGTCAGTAGTGCCCTCTGCAGTGTCCACTGCTAGGCACTCTGTYTCCCACTCAGGTGGGAGGGTTAATGGTGCTGGTTCTCTGGATCTAGACCAGAGTGTTCTATCCACCCAATCTGCCTGTGCGCTGACTCTGTATAAGAGGTCTTGGCCAGCTAAGAATGGGATAGAATCCAGCGGTGACACATACACTGGGTGTATGAATGTCATCCAGCTGAGCTGTATCTGTATCAATGATACAGTGGATATAATGGAGTTGTTCTCTGCAAAAGCTTTTATCTCCACGGAGCATTGCTTTTGGATGAGTTTTTTGTTAGCATGTTCAGCAGCTGCATGCAGCTCCTCAAACATTTTGCTTGACAGGATTGTTATGTCCGACCCGGAGTCTAGGAGGGCCTCCACTGTGACTGCGTTCTCCAGTCTCAGTGTCAGATAAAACTTCTTTGCGCACCCTTTTGTGTTAAGGTCACAAAGAAAATGTGCGACCTCAGGCTGCCTACGCAGTCTCTTGTTATGCTGGACAGTCTGTGTGTTCTCTCGGTCCGTTTGGACGTCAACACAGTGTTGGTCGTGTTTGGGTCTTCCCCCACTTTGTTTAAGGATGTGATTTCAGTGTCTGTTTTACACATTGAGTCAGTCCTTACAAGTCGATACATTTGACATGAGGTTTTTTATTGTCATCATTGTTGTCTTTCTTTTTGAAATCTTCAAACGTGCGACGCAATTTTTTAAACTCTGCACTAAAATATTTGTAATCTTTTGTGTTGTCAACCTTTGTTGACTTTTTGCCCTGTTCAGCATGTTCTGAAGGTGGTGAAGGAGGGTTAGATCCTTTGCGTGGTGGTCTGTTTTGAGGCCATCCACGATTGTTGGGGTATCCTTGGTACCCGTTAGTTGGTTTGTTTTTAGGACCTGGACCCCACTGTTGAGGTCTGTGGTCACCTTTTTTTGGTTTTGATTGCCCCACCATGGTTTCCCGTTAGCACTTTTATTTTGAGTTTTGGTAGGTTAAAAGCTTTGTTTCTTTTTACCTAGTTTAGGAGATGGAGACTGCTCGAGCTCCCTCCAGCTCTAAATGAGAGGATGTGGTTTTGTTCACATAGATTTTTGATTGTGGATCGCCCAGTCTCTTAGTTGTTGGACCTTATTGACTCGCCAGTCTGCGAGTATGCTTAGTTGAGCACTTGTTTCTTTGTGAAGGTTCTGTATAAAGAAAAATTTAAAGCCTGGATCCTTGTCCATAAATGGTTCGTTTCTGTTACCAAAATAAGCTTACAAAAGCTTATAATAGTACTCATTAGGATGTTCATTTCGACCTTGTTTTATGGGTTTGGCTGATGGGTAGCCAGGAGGTCCCGTGTTGGGAGTGTAGCCCCTTTCTAAGGTTTCACAAAGAAGTGTGTAATTGTTTTTTGTTTCTTCTGGTTGGCAATCGATAAAACTGTTTACCTTTCTGCTTGATGTTAGCCTGAGAAGGCAACGTTTGTTCTCGATATTAGCATTTGGGTAACTCTCAAGGTAGAAATCTATGTCCCGTAGGTAGGCCCTTGTGTCATAAGAGCCTGTTGGGCTTGGATTGAAAGGTTTGATGTTTTTTGCTATTTTGTCGAGTTCACGGTCAGAGGGAGGACAATGGTACGTTGATCTCCCTTCCTTTGTGGACTCTCCTTGTATACCCTGTTGTGGTAGGCCTGTTCGATCCTCGAACATTGGGGGTGGGGGTGGGGGTAGAGGTGGGTCCCCCGGTGGGTCTCCCGGATCCTCTGGTGGGTCTCCCAGATCCTCTGATCCGGTGTGACTGATTGGTGGGAGTGGAGGTGTGTGTGTGCGCGGTGTACTTGTAGCTTGGAGCCCATCTGTCTGTGCCTGCTGGCCATCGAACAGTGGTACAGTATGTGGAGCTCCAATGCTTTTGTGTACTCCTGAACAGTTTTACGAAATTCTGCATGAGCCTCTCGCTCCTGATGGAGAATTTCTCTTGTCTGTTTATTCTTATCTTTTTCTTGTTGAAGTTCTTTCTGGATCACTTGTAGGTCCAGATGTTTTAAGGAGGCAATGTGTTTTTGGTTTTCAAGCTCAATTTTGGCTTGATTAAGTGCATTTGCAGCTACATCTAAATCAGACTGAAGGCTTTCTTTTTCTTGAACTTCTTTTAAAACTCACTGTCGGAGTCTCGAGTTCTCCTTGCGTAACTGTTTGAGTTCCTCGGAATCAGTGGTTACGACGTGGGTTTCATCTGATTTTGTCTCCTTGGCTTCTCTTTCAGCTAGTAGTTGTTTTTGAAGGTGTTGCACGACCGCAGTTTCGCGACTCAGGGGTCTAGGGCCCATGCAGACTATGCAATCTGTGGCTGAGGCATTAGCAGCTTGTTCAACCATGATTAACCAGTTATTGTCAACTTTACTAATGCCTGTTACTACCTTAAACCAATCATCAACGTCAAGTTCTTTATTTTTGATTCGTAGATGTACACTAACATCCAATTGTGGACCTCTAGTTAAACCTGGGTTCTGTTGGGACGTCAAGTTAGCCATAGATATATTATTACAAATAGACAGATGAGTGTACGGATCTTGACCTGTCTTATACACGTAAAGGGTGAGATAATAACAGGACGGGAACACCCAGTTATGTGTGCGGGGTGGTTGTTTAGAAAGTGGATGTAACGTAGTATTGAAAGTGAGAATCA
>NW_013954151.1:19227-22010 GCF_001266775.1 Austrofundulus limnaeus
TTAAGTGGATGGAACAATACTACATCGGCTGAAGCCTCAACTGCCAGTGCAGCTGCACACACTGCCTGAACACAAGGGGGCAGTGCCCTGGCTACTGGGTCCAGACGTTTGGAATAGAAAGCTAATGGTTTTAGTTTATAGCCATGTATCTGTAGCAAAACAGAAACCATGAAACTCTCTTTTGAGTCCACCATCTGAACAAACTGTTTTTTGTAGTTGGGCAGCAGGAGGGTGGTGCTCTGAGTCAAGAGCTGTTTTAACTGCAAAAATGCCTGTTCACCCTCCTGAGTCCAACTGATCTTGTCTGTCATGGCCATTGGTGTGGAGTGAATCAAGTCCAGCAGGGGTTGTGTGACTGACGCATACTCAGGCACCCAAGCCCTGCAGTAGTTGCATAACCCTAAGAACTGCATCATTTGTTTCTTTGTTTCAGGTTTAGGTGCAGAAGAGATTGTGTGTTTTCTGTCTGTGTGGATCTGTCTACCTTCACTGGAAATSRTTTGTCCTAAATAAACAACTTCCTGTTTAACAAGTTGCATTTTGTCCTTGCTGACTTTGTTTCCAGTCTCAGCCAGGAAATGTAGGAGGGCTAATGTGTCTTTTTTACATGCATCATCTGTGGGAGAACAAAGCAGCAAATCATCAACATAAATGAGTAGTTGACTGTTTGCAGGTTTGAAGTTCTGCAGGCATGTGGTGATGGCCTCTGTGAAGATGGTGGGGCTGTCAGTGAAACCTTGTGGGAGCCTTGTGTAGGTGTATTTTCGTCCTCTGTATGTAAATGCAAACCAAAACTGTGAGTCCTTGTGTAATGGAACCGAGAAGAAGGCATTACTCAAATCAATAACTGTGAACCAACGTGCGTCAGAAGCAACATTGTTCAGGAGAGTGTGGGGGTCGGGCACATTGGCAGCGCGGGTCACCACAGCTTTGTTTACAGCTCTTAGGTCTTGCACTAAACGCCACGTTTTCTTATTTGCTTTGGGGACAGGAAAAATAGGTGTGTTACATGGAGAGGTGTTAAATGGCACAATAATGCCAGCTGACAACAAATCCTGGATTACTGTTGACACACCTTCTTCTGCCTCAGGTTTAAGTGGGTACTGTCTGATATTTGGACGGTAGGGGCCTTTAGGGTCAATCTTTACTGGTGGGATACTGGTCAACAGCCCTACATCAGAAGGCCCTGTGGACCATAAGGTGTCAGGAAGTGTCCTGAGTAGGGCCTCATCACTGTCTGATAGTAGGGCCGCTGATTGTCATAAGGGATGGACAGTGGGTTGACCTGAGAGCAAAAAGGTGAGTGGCATCCGCCAAAGACCTACTTCTGGGCAGTACATCCAGTCATCTTGTGCTTGTAGCCAATTTTTACACAGTGAAGCAGTTTTCANTCAAAAAACATGTCAAACATTACAGTAAAACTACTTTTTAAACTGTTTTCTTAACAGGAGGGTTCTAGAATCAAACCTGCAGCAACAGCTAATTGTCTACTTCATAAAAAAACAGAAGAGGTAATAATAAATGGGACCAAAACTCATTACTCCTGAAAGCAAAATATATCAAACCTTATTTTTTTGTGACAATAGCTTCTCACCTCACATATAAAACAGCTATTTTAAAATTTTAGACCAAATAAATGTCTTGCCTCTTTTTAACGTTTAAATGCAGCACTCAATGTAAAAAAAATAAGGCAAAAAAAAAACTATTTTAAAGGCCAAAAAAAAAAAATAAAACAAAAAATAGAAAAACCCCTCAGGATCAGGGTGATATAAGAGCTGAGATATGAGACACTAGAAGCAATTTCTAACTCATCAATATAACTGAAGTTATCTTCAAAACAAGGCTTTAAAATCTCTGCAACAAATAGTCAAAAGTCCTTAAAATTATGATGGATCTTTTGAGTTTGTTATCAAAAAGTATTTTCACAAAAGCAAACATTGAATTCTGTATATAAACCTGAAAATTAGACAAGTTTGAGTTCCTCCTTGCTGGCTCTGTTAAATGTATCTACTGGAGGCAGTTTGTGATCCTCATATCATGAAAGGATACAAAGTGCGCCAAAACAAACAAAAAAAGAAAGAAAAGCAAACCAACTCTCCTCATTTAGTCATGAAAAATCAGTGCCCACACAATACAAAGCAATTAATTAATGGCTAACTAGGGTAATAAGTTATCTTCAAAATTGTAGTGCTGCTAACTCACTGTCTTTTGTTTTGAAAGGCAGGAATGCAGTCGACAGCAGCAAATAACTGACTGATCCAAGTTTTATTTATATAACTGGAGTAAGGGATTCATAGTTTGTACAGCTTAAATTTCAAAGTCACTGCTACTTTCATGTGGAGGATAGTCAGGAGGGATACTGTACAAGATCTCTTAACTAGAAACTATAAGTTTCTACATTTTTTTTCATTTCAAAAATATGGAGATGAAAGTTTGACAAAATCAATAGCAAAACTTAGTTAAGTTTAAATCTGAAGATTAAAACAAAAAAAATCCCAAGTTTATCATCTTACAATTATGTTTTGTCGACTTTTTATCTTTTATAGCATTATAGTTATTATTGCATTCTTAATATTTTAATCATATTATTATTGATATCTAACAATACACTGTTCTCTACAGAGGCTGCTTGTTGCTTTATCAATACTCTATTCTCATGCAGACATTCCCCTTTGACATCACTAAATGTTACCTCACAGACAAAATATCTCAACAGTTTATCACGGCAATACAAATTTATGTTGCAATATTTAATCCATAAATGCATTAATATGCATTTATAT
>NW_013954151.1:22923-24478 GCF_001266775.1 Austrofundulus limnaeus
GTTGGGTCACGCACATGCACCGATGGGTCAATAAATATAGTTACTAGTGGATCAATAGCGATTTCTATTGTGCCGTCAATTTTTGTATTTTTACTTTTATCAATTTATGTTGTTATATAAAAATAAAAAATAATTTATGCTCTGCGTTGTGTTTTAATGTGGTATGTTCTAATAAAACAGGATTCAGCTGGATTTCTAGTTAAAAAAAACTGTATCTCAGAAGTACATGCCTCAGGGTACGACCTTGGGTCAAAAACCCAAACAAGCACAGGAGTTCGGCCCTGAGCAGACACTCTGCAAAAAACACTCCTTAAATGCTTTCCCAGAAAATAATACTCTACTAAAATGAAACTTATTATTACCTTATTATTATTATTATTGTTACTATTACTCATTAACAAAGTTTTATTTGCTTATTTAAATTTATTTTTAACTAAAAACTGTTCTTGTATATTTTTATTTTACGCTTATTATTTATTTTTAAAAGGGCGATGGCCTCAACAGCACTCCGTATATTCTCGGCTGCTGCTGCTGCCGATCGCTGCAGCTTCTTATCTTTAGATGGAATGCAGGCTGGCTGCTCCAGACAGAGGGAGAGAGAGAGAAGAAAAAAACAAAAAGGTATTGCTTTTACTTGTTAAACTTAATCCTTTTAACCGATTGAAGATTTATTAATATATGTACGCTCCTGATAAATCCAGCCACCTTACGATAGGGGTCGGCTCACTTTCGGTTCTGTTTGATCTCGGCCGCTCCCGATCGTGAGCCGATTTTTTGGCTGAATTAATATCAGCAGTGTCTAAATATTATTCCTAATAGACGGTTAAGTGAATATATTCCCGAATTCACTCGKTCGTTGACACCGTTAGRTTTCAGAGTGTATTCGATGGTATYTTCACTGCCGTCTCAGYCACACACACACAAGTTATACACACACACACACTTCACTTCACTTCACTGCTGCCGCGGACAGCTACACCTGTTTACTTTTCACAACTATTCCTCAATTCTGACACAGCCTGACGGCATTACACTATCAAAAATTATCGTTTCAGCCCAGCCCAACTGGCTCCCACGGCAACACAAATACGTACTTTTTACTTTTATCTCAGATCGATCACAACTCTAGCGCTTCGTCACTCGTTCACACAAAAACCGAGTAAACATATACTCACTCGCAATCTCTGTTGTCTGTTCAGTGTGGGATTCGGCCAACCACCACTGACAGGGACGAGCAGACCTAAGGAACACTGGCCCAGTTGAGTAACGTTGACCCTCGGGTCGATCAGGCGGGCGCGCACCGCCTCAGCGCGTCTCCTCCTCTCGATCAGTGGAAGTTGTCGAATCCGGGTCGCAGGCACCAAAAATGTCCGGTATTTTTAACCTAGGGACTCAGAGAAAACACAACAACCCGCCCGGACATTAAACAATGGACAACCAGAGACCAGTGAGATTTTTAAAGATTCACTTTGCAAAGGAGAACTCAGTGCACTTAGCTTTGCTCAGGTCGAGCTCAGAGAAGTCCAGAGAAGTTCTAACCTCTGTGGCTGTGATC
>NW_013954151.1:29615-31746 GCF_001266775.1 Austrofundulus limnaeus
CCATTGGAGAAATCTTGTATATACACGCATGTTCACTACTGCTCACAAACAGGTGCTCTGATCCGGGGGTTCTGACAGGTCACTGAGTGTGTATATATGTCTAAGTGTATATACGGACAATATTTATGAATGTAGGCATGTATGTATGTATATCTTTGTATATGTATGGGTATGTGTGTATTTTTATATATGCCTTCTATGTATTTATCCATTTATTTTTCAGGTGAGCGGACAGATGTTGGGTGTGTGCTTCATGTTTTTTGTTGGTGTATATTTAATATAATCCTAATCGCTATTTCAGTCTTTCTATCTTTCTAATTACTTCTCTCTCTGTTTTTCTCTCTCTATTTTCTCTTCACAAAAAAACACAATGGTGTGGAGAGGATGGCTATAAGGGGAGAAGGGAGGCCATCCAAAAAAAAAACCTACATGGCAGACAGAAATGGCTGCTAAGTAGACTTTAATTGTGGAGAAGGAGAGCCCTTTAGCCAGTAGCTCCTGAAGAAATGTTAAAACATCTCCTATTGCGCACTAAAAAAGGGTCCAGGTGCCTGTTCTTACACCATCGCTCAAAAGCTTGCCACTTATAGGAATAAAATCCTCTAGTAGATGAAGCTCTTGCATTTTGGATATGCTATTACTGCTGGAGAAAGGCCTTCGGCTAATAAGTTAAACCTTTCAGCAGGTAAGCATGCAGCTTCCATAGTTCTGGGTGTGGGTGAAAAATCTCCCCCCCTGCCTGAGAGAGGAGATCTCGTTGAACCGGAAGTGTCCAGGGTTGAGCTGCTAGCAAGCTGATTATTTCGGCGTACCAAGACTTCGCTGGTCAGCGGGGTGCCACTAGGATCAAAGACAGGCTCTGTCTGCGCACCCTCTCTAGTACAAGTGGTATCATTTCCACTGGGGGAAACACATACACGTACATCGGGCCAAGGATGAGCTAGGGCGTCCACTCCCAGAGGASCGCTCTGCTCTGTCATGGAAAAAAACAGAAGACAGTGTGTGTTTGCTCTGGAGGCAAACAGATCTGCTGTCGCTTTGCCAAACAAAACCCAAATCTGGGCCACCACATTGGGATGCAGCCCCCACTCCTTTGCTAGAGGTCTGCCCCTGGAGAGGGGGTCTGGACCTAGGATCAGTCTCCCCGGAACATGAATGGCTCTGATAGATAGAAAATGAACACTGCTCCACTGTAAAAGAGTGTGAGACAGGTTCAGCAGGGGAAGGGACCAAGTCCCCCCTTCTCTGTTTATATAAGAGACCACTGCTGTGTTGTCTGTTCTGATTAGAAGATGATGGTTCTCCAGAACTGGACAAAAATGTTTCAGTGCTAACAGGACTGCTAACAATTCTAGGCAGTTTATGTGGAGCCTGGACTGTTGTGGAGTTCAGGTTCCCCTCACCACCACACTGTCGCACAGGGCTCCCCAACCTTTCAGGGAGGCGTCAGTGGACGCCACTTTGTGAAACGACACCCTCCCTATTGGAGAACCCTGATATAGGAGGCCGAGTTTCCTCCAGGGACTGAGAGCTGTCATGCAGGAAGAAGTTATTGTTAGCTTTTTGTGTCTGTGTCGAGACRGACACAGCCTGTGGGACTGAGACCAAAGCTGAAAACGGCGCATTTTAACAGCCCGTGTGGTACTACTGAAATCATGGAAGCCATCATTCCCAGTAACTGTAGTACGGTTTTGAAGCTCAATTGAAAGCCCAGTTGAAACTGAGCTAAGCAGCAGTGAAACGCGGCCGCTCTGTTTTCTGAGAGGCGAGCCCTGCTTGACAAGGAGCAGATTTTTGTCCAAGGAACGAAAACTACTGACTTGGTGTTGACTTTTCTGGGTGTTTGACGGTACCGGTTTAACACTCTCTGATCCAAATTAGGCCGCAGGCTGCCCCCTTTCTTCGGAACAAGAAAATAATGGCTGTACAGACCTTTTTGTGTTTCTGCAGCTGGAACCACTCGAATAACTCTCTTTGTTAGCAACATGCAAATTTCCTCTCTTAAAATGGCAGCTGCCTCGTTTGTCACCACTGTGTTTACAATGGCCCGAAAGCGAGGCGGCCTGACGCGGAACTGCAGCCTGTAACCCATAGCAACAGTTCTCTGTACACATGGAGAGGGTGCGCATGC
>NW_013954151.1:31897-36358 GCF_001266775.1 Austrofundulus limnaeus
GCAGCTTATTGTGTTTGTTTGTGCACAAAGATAATTCTTTAATGACACATTGAAAACATTTGCAGAACTATTCATTAAAGTTTTGCATTTTAAAACACAATTTGCACCCAGGGAGGGGGCTACGTGTTTTTTTGTTTATTTTTCGGGACATTAACAGAGGAGACTGAACATATGAAACCCGACGACTCTTGGGGCCGTTTTCTGAAACACAAACATTTAAATGTTTTTTCAACTGCAGCTGAACATTGTGTCTCTGTTTTTGAAGTCATCACAGTCTGCTTTTAGGAGGACTTTGACTTCTTCTTCCGAGCTGCTGAACTGTCCTGCTGACTCAGAGGGGGGCCTTTGCTCCATGCCGATTGACGGGGAGGCTGCGGCTTGCTGGAAGGTTCGGTGGGTTGGGCCTTTGAAGTCTCGGGCGTCGCCGCCTTCTTGAACAGAGGAGGATGAGACGCAAACCTGGATGTGCCCGGGGCCTTGGGCCTCGCGTCGCGTCTGGGGATGATGCGGTGAAGTGCCTCAGCCCGCTTCTTCCTCTGTTCAAATGTGGTTTGGATGACGTCAAGCGCTTGACCAAACAGTCCTGTAGGCATTATCGGTTCATCCAAGTAGGCTGCTCTGTCCTTGTCGGGAACGTCTGAGAGCGTTAGCTACAGGTGCCTCTGCGCCACCACAGTAGAAGCCATTCCTTTCCCCAGAGCCAGCGCTGCACAGCGGGACACACGCAGGATGTGGTCTGACGCCAGTCTGATCTCATTCAGCAGGGGTAAAAGGGGGTTTTCCTGTGGCATCTGAGCTGCCAGTTCAGCCAAGGCCGTGGCCTGGTAGGTCTGAAGCATGGTGACAGAGCTAGGCGCACGGGCGGTGTTACCTTGGGCCTTGTAGATTTTCTCCAGCTGTGCCGAAGAGAATCTGCAGGGCTCGGAAGGGAGCAGAGTAGGCCCGCTCACACCCTGGTTGTGAGACGGAGCCAAATAAGCAGCTAGAGAAGGCTCCATCGGAGGGATGCCCACCAGGCCTGCTTGGTCTGCCCCTTCCATGTCCAACTACTGACCCTGTTCGGGCACAAAGGCATGGATGGACAGCGGTTTGCTCCAGGAAGACGTCAGCTCCGACACAAAGTCCGGAAACATAGGCAGACAGTGCTTCACATCAGCCGGTTCAGACGGGAGATAAAACCCTGCGAACCTTGACGGCTTTTGAGCAGGTGGGGTGTCGGGCCACTGTACCTCCAGTTTAGTAGCAGCTCGGCGGCACAGGGACAAGAAGGACGAATCCTGGTCCACCCTCTTGGTTTAGATCCAGTATAAACTGGGTCTCGCCCACCTCGATGTCGGGTGTGGCCGCCTCGTGCTCTATCTGGTCCGCCCAGCTAACAGCGGGGGCTTGGGCCGCCGAATCCTCATCTTCGTCGGACTGTGCCGTCTGGCTGGATTCGGAGAGCAGCGGGTGTTGTCGGAAAACAGCAGTTTCCCCCAGCATTTTCTCCAGGAATTTCACTTTCCTCTCCAGTGTCGGATGCGAAAGTCCGGCACAGGCACGGTAGGACTCGGGCTCCACAAGTGCCCGTCGAGTGTGAATGATTCGTAGGCAGGCCGGGCAGGCCTCATGCTGGTCCTTTTCATGAAGCTTAAAGCTGCACCCTTGAGGACAGAGGCGAACAGAAGACTTCGGCTTCTTCGAAGGTGGTTTTGTGCTCATCGTGAACCACAAAACAGATTTTCAGCAGAAAGTAAAGGTCACTTAAGTGGCGTTGAGCGGCAGACACATGAACCAGCGGGTAACGCGGTTAGCACCAGTGAAGCTAGCCTAAGAACCTTTGAAGCTAAGCTAACTAGCAGCAGCTATGTGAGCTCAGGTTTAGAGGTGACTATCGCGAGGTGAAAGGCGATAGAACTGAGTAATGACGCTGGTGACTCTGAACTTATAGGGTGAAGGCGGAGCCTGTCACCCAATGTTCAACGTCACCACGTCACCGGTCTAAAGACGTGATTAGAGGTGGCTTCAGCCAGGCGCGCGAGGGCGCRCRTRTCCCATATACAACTGTGTGTTGTACTGAGTGAAATGACTGAAAAGGAACTGAAGAAATTTAAAGTTATTAGAGGTTAGTACTGATGTTAAAAGCACAACACTATATTATTAGGTTTTCCTTTTTGTAATGTTGACAGTGTTTAATCTATTATGTTTTGATTGATAAGAGATTAGTTACATGTCCGAAATATCTGTGACAACGCATAATTAAACGTTGTGATGACATTAGCTGAGAATTTTGTCTGAATGCCTGTGATTCAGCCGTTGGCCAGTAGGGGGCGAACACAGGCATTGAAGAACCTGTGTAAATTGATGAACTTCCTGGTTTTTCGCCAGTGTTGGTTTCCTGTCAGCTTGAGTGACAATAAACCTCACTCAGATCCAGAATTCTGGTGTTGTATGGTTTGATTCCTTCTACAAATCATTTAATTTAACAATGGTGTTTTTAATATCGACTTCAGTTTATTGAATACAAATTTTCTTACAGTTTTGGTGACCATTTGGTGAAGGCAAGGGCTGCCTTGTTCTCTTGGCTGCTCGGCCTAGCGGGGAGGGGGGGGGGCAGGTCGTCATAGGATCTGGGTGCCAGATGACAGGTGAGCAAAATCATTTTTTGCTTTCCATTTTGATAAACAGACAGGACTGAAAGACGATCTGTTTTTCCACCGGCTGGCACGTGGAGCTGGGGGTTAGAGGAGCCCCGCTAAGTGTTAGCTTTGCTAAGCTAAGCCTGGGTGTCAGCTCAGCAAAGGCAGCGTGACATTCGGCATAGTCATAACAAACGTGGCTTAACGTGGACAGTAAAAAGATGGTTTAAAAGCATTTGAACATAACAGTCTGTGGGGGTTTAAAGCCATACAATAAACTGGGCCCTTTATGTGGTGAAATATGTGTTTTAATATACTTTTTGGTGCGTGTTGCGTGTGAAAATATTATCTTTTCGTCAGGCCGTTTTATGAACTCTTTCCAAAAGCCTAAGTGAGTCTTCTGTAAAAGACTGCGCTAAACAGGTGGAGTACAAAATTACCAATACATGGTGGCCACATGGGCCAGTTAATATGCCCATCAAAAGGAAAAATCCATGAATTGTAATTTGTGATTTCCTGGTGGGGACTTTCGCATGGCTATAAAAATCCTTATTCAAAGGTGGGAAATATGCGACGACATTGGGAATAAATCCAGGGGCCAAACTCTTTTTTCTCTCTCTCTATCCTTGTTTGTGAGATTGTGTGGGGTGGTTCTCCATTCAGCAGGTGTCAATTCACACGGATGTGTCACGTATTGATTCAGAATAAAGGTATTCTGTTTTAAGAAATCTGGCACTGAAGTGACCGCTGGTGAATTTCTGTGGGACATCTGTGGATGGGCATAGACAGGTTTTGGGTTTTGTTTTTCTGTTGTCGTTTAGGGTAACTGCAGCCGGGAGATTGTACAAACAGCAGGAGGTACTGGGGTGGACTGCTGCTAGGGTAGTCGACGTCAGGGTCATTGCCTGCTGGGCATTGCGCCAGATTTCCTGTGCTGGGGTTACGTGTATGAATTTAAAAAAAAGTCTGATAAATTTGCATAAGATTTGCATAAATTCCAAGTGGGTCGTGGATGCGGTTTTTTTTTAAAAAAGCGGGGTGACTGTTAAATGACATCTTAAATGACATCTGTGTCAGAAGACTAAACTGTTAGACAAACACTTTGAAATATAATAGAATAATAAGAATGTTGTGTCCCTAAAAAGACGGAGAGCACAAATTAGCTGGAGAGCGGCTGAGACTGCATGCTTAAGACAAAACATTTCTGGCTGAATAAACCTTATCTACTTATTTACACTGAATGGTTTCAGACAGGGTTTGAGAACTGAAATAGTAATAATTCAGCATTAACTGTAACTTTCTGGTGTCTTTAATTATTCTTCCGTGTGATTTAAAGAAAAGAAACGATAATGATAAAACTCGAACCTACCAATACATTGTGTTGGTTGTAAAAACAAAAGGAGATCAGCAGGGAAATTGACAATAGTTCTGAGTTAAATTTGATTGTTAGTTTACACATGAAACTAGTAATTCAAGCTTTGACTTTGAATTTATTAAGCTCTTCAGTAGTGATAACATTTTAAAGTCAACAATCTTTGGGGTAAAACAAGTTCGATCAAAAGGGAAAATGCGAACTCTCTCTCTCTCTCTCATCACCTACGTGTTATAGATTAATCAGCAGCCTTTGTCTAAAAGAAATTAGGGCTGTGTATTGGCAAGAATTTGGCGATACGATACATATCATGACAGAGGGGTCACGATACGATATATCCTGATATATTGCGATACTGTAAAAAAGGCGATATATTACGATTTTTTTGTCCAAAAATTCTATTAAAGGCACAGTGTGTAGGATTTTGTCAATTCTTTTAGCCGAAATTGAGATAATCACTAATGACAATAA